>NC_056620.1:19784735-19844735 GCF_018340385.1 Cyprinus carpio
ATATAATAATAGAATGGAAAAAGGAAATAAGAAATGAAAAATTTTTTTTTTGTAGAGAATCAGATTATTATATTGGTTTGTGTTTCTGAACGAGACACTGAAGAACAAACTGAAGACTGGAGTAATGATGCTTTGAATTTCAGGTTTGAATTACATTTTTAAATTATTTTTTAATATATTTTCAGACAATTTAAAATGTAATATTTCACAATTTTACTGTATTTTTGATCAAACATCAAAATCAAGAGAGAAAAAAACCTTTTAAATTATAGGGTAACGTATGCAAGTATTTGTCCACCTCTTGTCCACTGGATAAAAATGTATGAACAGTGTATATCAGTTTGATTTTAAATATAAAATTTAATTTAAAACATATTAAATTAAAACATACATATATACATACACACACACACACACACACACACACACATATATATATATATATAATTTATTTTGAGAAATACTATCAAAAATGTTTATGTATAAAAATTGTAAAAATAAATGCATTTTAACATGTTTCGCACAGCTAGTCTAGACAGCAACTGTTTTTGTAGTTTTAGTCCTTTGACCAACTATGCTTATGGGAACAATTAATAATTCAGCTGTCTATTAATAACCTATAACGTCTTTCAAAGCCCCTCATTTGCAGTAAATGTGACTACAAGCATAATAAAAGAATACTAAGTAGTTTTTTTTTTCCAAATATATCTTATATGTGGATATATTTTTGTGATTTTGTGTGTATTATTTTTTTTTATATTTTTTAAAAATTTTGTGTAGTGTGTTACAATTTTTTAGTTCTAACGATGCACATAAGGTTTCTTCGCACGCTGTGAAATGTTTTTGTGCAGATTTACTGCATGAAACTGTAAACCCTGGAGACTTAGAGTGTGCCAACAGCCATTAAACAATTGACTCAACATTATTCACTTTTACTTTTCACAAAAACAATGTAACAGAGAAAGGAAGGGATGAGCTGAAGTGAAGTGAAAGGACCGGAGATGATGTGGTTTTTGTTGGTCTGTGTTTTTTTTCAAAGAGTCGAACAGCTCACCGTCTCCAGACAACAAGCGTATCTCTGTCTTTTAATTATTTCAAATGCAGCCCGAGGAGGCAATTACACGCAGGAGAAAACAGCAACCGTCAACACCCCGGCAATAAAGGCAGGGACGAGAGAAATCCATCCTGACAACTCTGATATTGGAGAGCGCGGAGGAAACCGCAACACTGCGGAGCAATAAAGCTGCTGGAATTATCACAGCCCCTGCAAACGCGGGAGGAAGTCTCACACGGATATATAGAGCAGTGCTACCAGATTACTGCACGGCTACTTGATAAATACTTATGTAATATGTTTTTCTAGGTGCTGTGAAACCACTCTACCTCCAGCAGGCGGCTAGAGGGACACAAAAGAGATTTCTGTAGCTTACTCTGCGATACATTCATGCCACATGACGACAGTGGGCGGAAGAGAGCGCTATCAGTGAACCAGCTGGTTTTCAGGATTGTTCAGAATAAATGCACTAACCACTAGCGCCGTAAAAACACAGCTCTTTGTTAGATGAGGAGATAAAAGTAGGATCCAGAACGTCAGATGCATTCAGAATGTCTCGCAGCCATCCTTAAAATCTGCTGGATGTACATAATATAATACAGTAAACTAATAATATCATAATAAATACAATATTTACGGTCATTCATTTTAATGTTTTTAAATTTTAATTAATTGATATATATGGTAATTTACGGATTTTTAACTATTGTTGTTTTATGATGATGCCAAACACCATGCAATGATTGTTTTAACTGATATGTAATTATTGCTTTACATCTGGTTTTTGACATAAAAATAATCATTAGACTACAACAATAAAGCATAACATGCTTTATGAACATTATAATAGTATTTTTATTATTATATTAACAACAACAATGATAATAATTATTGCTACTGGAAATTAATGTTTGTTTATTAAAAAGTTTTTGTGTCTAAATAATAATAACAATGACAACAATAATTATTATTATTACTGTTTTTATTGTTAATACAATAATAAAAAATAACAACAGCAATAATAATAATTTAAAAAAATATTATTATTAGTATTATAGTGTCATTATGTTTATACGGTGTAAATGAAAATAGATTTTTGCTTATTAAAAAGTTTTAGCCTGTGTCTAACTAATAATAATAATTTATTATTATTATTTTATATTAACAACAACAACATTGATCATAATAATTATTGCTATTGGAAATTATTTTTTGCTTATTAAAAAGTTTTAGTCTGTGTCTAAATAAAAATAACAACAACAACAATTATTATTTTTGTCATTAATATAAAAAAAAGAATAATAATAATTTCCTTGTTATTATTATTGTTGTTTTTGTAATGTTTACAGTGTAAATGTAAATGAACTTGTTTATTATTTTATTATTATTACCATTTTATTATTATTGTAAATATATTAACAACAAAAACAACACCTATAATAATAATAATAATAAAATGGAAAGTCATAAAAAAAGTCATATTAATAAATGAAAAAAAAATTAATATTAAAAAAAATAAATTTCTGAATAAATGGCTGCACTTCTGAATACATTTATAAAATTCCACTGGCTTGGACGTGTTAGATTTGTTGTCCTAAAAACATTCTTACAAGCTTTTCACAAAAAATGAATGCTTACACAGGATTCACACAAAATATTACCAAAAATGATCAGGAACAACAAGGTACTTCCGTCCAAAACTGATCCATATTTATATGTAAAAGACAAGCTATGTACTTCATTTAGAGGTCAACCCTAAAGGTCCTGAAGAACAGAGAATATTAACAGCAAACTAACTCACACCTGAGGATAAACACTTAAAGTGTTCAGAGACAGTGGTTAACACATCTGGCATCTCACCATCTTGAAAGACTCTCTCGACGTTAAGACCATAGGTGGAGCAGGTTTCGTAATACGTGGAGCGTTTCAGGTCGTTGGACAGTTTTCGAGCCCGGGCGTCATCTATCACTCTCGGGTTGGCAGCACTGATGGCATCTAGAAATCATAAGATGGGATAAGACACGGCATATTCATTTTTGGGTGTAATATTCCTTTAAACTCTTAGACACACACATAATGACAGTACAGCATCTATATGCTCATAATTGTTAATTATGTGTCTCATCAAAGTGCAATTTGCATACAAGTACTGGGCAAATGTGTAAGAAAGTGTCTTTCAGCTCACTGCAGATGAGACTTCATATCCTGCTGCTTTGTTAAAGCAAGACGAATGTACCATTTCGTCACCTTTAGATTATGACTAAGTGCGAGACTTTCATGGAGGATTTAATAAAAACAAGTGCACATCAAATTTGGTGCATCTTGTGTTCTACTGTAGAAGAATAATAGAGTCAGTGATGGTGTTATGACTCACCCTGCGTCCCCACCAGCACCATGGGAACCTCTGCCGTGTTCCTGTAGCTGGAAAGACGCAGGAAGTAGTTATAAACTGTCTGGAAGCTGATCTCATCCTCCAAGCTGAAGACGAACACCACCGCGTCCACCCAGGCAGCAAACTGAAACACGACCACAAAACCGTATCAATCTCAGCATCTTTAAATAACACCTTTTGATTTAGCCATCAGATTTTGCTTTTTTAAACAATATATTAACATTTTGAATCAGTTTTTATCATATAGTTTTTTCTTTGTAATATTGGTTACAGTTTTAGCAATTTTGTGTATTTATTTATTAGTAAATAATATTATAAATAAAATCTGGGGTTAGTAGGCTTTTTATTTTGAAAGAAATTAATACTTTTATTCAACAGGCTTACATTGCAAAATGTATATTATAATATATATCCAATAAATAAAAGAAACTAAAACAAACACACACATTATATATATATATCCTTACACACACTCTTATGCACATATATGCATACATACATATATATATATATATGTGTGTGTGTGTGTGTGTGTGTGTGTGTGTGTGTGTGTGTGCATTACACACAGCATTATTTTAGTATCAGCTTTAGTATTTCTGTATTATTTTTGTATCACTGAAAGACACTATTGCAGTTTTGTTAATATTTTAATCAGTTTTTATTTTTATATTTTACATTTTCATTTTAGTTCAAATTTTAGCTTTTTTTTCATTTTTAGAAGAATATTTATTATTAGAAGTTTATTTATTTATTCTAGTTTTTGTATATTTTCCATGTTCATTTTAGTTCAAATTTGATGTGGGGTTTTGTTTTTGTTTTTGTATTTTATTTTATTTTATTAAAATAAATTATGCCCTGGTAACTAGTAAAAAAAAGTAATTAATTATATTTATATTTATTATATATATATATATATATATATATATATATATATATATATATATATATATATATATATATATATATATATATTTTTTTTTTTTATATATATATATTTTATTTAATTTCATTTAATGTTTATTTTATATCAGAATTTTTTTTTGTTTTAATTTAGTTTCTCTTAAATATAATAAGCCTATCTATCTATCTATCTGAACAGATACTGAACCGATGAACCATGTTATATGCTAGTTATATTTGGTAGTGTAGGCAGGTACATTTCAGTAATTTTAAGTGGTTTTAGTAGTTTTCTGAAGCCCTACGTGTGAGTTATTCCTCTATTTGTTTTCCATTTCCTGCAGGAGAATAATTCTAATTACGTGACCAGTAACTTGAATTACTTTGGAGCCCTGAGACACACTCATTGACGTCTGCTAGAAATTTGAAGTGCCACATTACAAATTCTTGTGGTAATTTGCATTCTAATCAATTACGCATTACCATAAAACCAGCTAAACGGAACACAGACTAACAGAGAATAATTATCGCCGCTATTCCACCAGGAGCTACACTGGCAGAAAAGTTTCACTCGAAATCCCCATTCCCACAACACAGGAAGCCAGTCCTCATCCACGGCTGAAAGCTGCCGTGAGAACCATCAGACTATAATTACACTGAGCCGCAGCAAAATGTGAAAATGGGGTCACTCTGAAATGGGCCCCACGGGGCAAGTACAGCGGTTCATATCGACACGGCCCCGCGTCCCGCCCTCTGCCTGGGGAATGAGGACTGGGTGACACATTTGTGGAATATTTTAGCAGCTATTTGGACAGTTCTCTGCTTTTCTCAACTTGCGAAAAATCTCGCTTTCTCGGATATTGTCAATTACTGTAGCGCTGCGTCAGCATGCAGCCCTGGAGCTGCAAACTGAACAAGATAATTAAGGTGTTTGGGGTATTACTAATACTTTACATGGAAATATGTAAACACTTTTTTTATCCACAAACGCTACAGTTAGACAGTTACCTGCAGTTCTGGCGGGCCGCCTTCATCCCTGATCAGCAAGAGATAACTCTGTCCATCCACCACAATCTCCTTTTTAAACCTCCCTCCTGCAAGAACACAGAATAACATTAATTATACTGTTTCTACAACACGGTCGTCTCTAAAGCTCATTTACCAGCAGGCAGTGTGTCGCTGACGTCAACACCATAAAGATTAAGGGACTGAAGATATACCCCTGAGGAACCCCCTCTAGCCCCGTCAATCTGATTGCACAAACATTTCCCATTTTCAGCTTACGCATAACTTCTGGCAGTTGTGAAGTGTTGGACAAGGGATGGAGAAAGAGAGAAAGAGCGAATGAGTTAGTGAGAGTGCTTTATTATACAGCACATGGAAACATGGGAATCTCTGTTAACACATGGATAAAAAAAGAAATATCAGCTAACAAATGAAATTAGGCAAGCCTTATCCGAAATCTGAGTTATTTTGACACCAGCAGCGAGATGAGAGTCTGAGACTTTGATTTTTCACCCTTCATTTATTCCCTTCTCAACAGATGTGTTTTTTTCCCTTCCTCGCGGCCGCTGGCGCTGAAAGCTGATGGAACTTTGATGCCATTGAGATTCTCTCAAATTAAATTGCACTTTTTTATAGTGGGAAAGTTTGTGGAGCCGAATGAAACTTGCCTTACGGTAATCTTCTAGGAGGACAAAAGAGGAAGGGTGAGATCTTCACAGATTATGACAGGTGAAGAAGGCAAGGCAATGTGTAGAATATATGAACAGCCTGGAGAGGAAAGGGCTCGATTTGGTTGAACTTCACCTGAAAGTGTTAGGAATTTAAATAAGGAGCCATTGAAAGGCACAGAATGGTACAGTGGCATGGTACAGAAATTATATAACAGTGTTAGCTGACAGAATGAAAATTAGTAATATGAAATACGAAGAAAAAAAAATTAAGTGATATAAAATAGAATATAAAATAGAAATATAAAAAATTTATTTAATGCAAAATGTATTTAAAAAATGTATGTAATAATTATGTATAATATTGAAACAATAAATTACTGTAACATAATTTCTATTTATACAAATATATTAATTCTAAATTAATTATTAATTCAAAACTAATTTTATTTTACAATAAGAAATATAAATTATAAAGAATATTATACACTATAAATACATTAGATCACTAAATTATATTATATATTATATATATATATATATATATATATATATATATATATAGATATATTATAATAGTATATTATATTAGTATATATAGTATATAATAGCATATATATGTTATAAAATAGTAAATTATTAATATATAAAACCACTATTTTTAAAATTGAATAATAATTGATATATAAATGATCTGTGTGTGTGTGTGTGTATACACACACATACTATTATTTTTAAATCAATAAATTTTTTAATGAAAATATCCTTTTAATCATTATTAAAGCAATAAACTTTGAATATGTTCATTAGGGGACTGTATTGTGCAAAATGCAATGAGCCTAACATGACTTTCCATTTCCAGCGTGATGAATAAACAAAGCGACTGGAGTGACTATTCTGAAACATGTTTTGATTCATTATTTGATCTGACTACCAACAATTAAAGATAAAAGGTATTACACAAAATCAAATTGAACATGCAGCGCAATTAGAGCTGGACACCCCTGACATGCAACGTGATGAGAAAATGTGACAATGTAGCATAATGCATGCTTTTTCACTGTAAGAGTAGTCAGCATTCAGTTCGGTTCATTCAGTGCATGACCTCCCTTTACTTTAACTCTGCTTTGTTCTGGGAATTCATGATGGAGCTTTGACACTTCTGAGCACCTCCTAGGTTTGGATAAATAAAATGATTGAATGCTTGTTGCACAGTGTATGACTGAAACCTGCGGAAGTTCGTACCACATAGCAAATCCTTACTTCCAAGTTCAGTGACCCCTGGAGTAAATTGGCATTAAGAGGTTCACCGAGGGCACTGAAGTACAGCTCGATGGAGCAGTGAGGGACGTTAATAATAGCAGAACGAACACAACATGACCCTACATGGAGATTTCAACCAGTGACCTCATATCAACTGAGATATATTATCCATAAAGCCATTACACCAAGAATACTACACTTTTAATTAGTTCACCTATGTCCATAGCTATTTTTATTTCGTCAATGCTTCCCTTGAGCTAAAAAACTAAAAAGTGAAGAATTTCAGCATAGTTTTTGCTCTAACAGGAGAAAGTGAACAATATGTTCATATTGGCCAATGAGAATACACCTGCAAGCATAATAAATTTGCACAATTGATATTGAAACAATATGCAAACTGACATTATCAAGTGTCACTCACTTCGCAAAAAACTAACTAAAACACATCTTGAAAGGCCAAAAGCATTCACTGCATGATGAAGCCTATTAGAATGCAATTCGAATGTCCCTATAATTCAAGTTCTGAGAACAAAAATATCCTTGTATGGGTTTTTTTTTTTTTTTTATAGTTATAAGATATGATAATAGTTAAAGGGATAGTTCACCCAAAAATGAAAATTACCCCATGATTTACTCACCCTCAAGCCATGCTAGGTGTATGTGACTTTCTTTTTTCAGACAAATACAATTGGAGTTTTATTAAAAAATGTCCTGGCTTTATAATGGCAGTGAATAGCAGTTGAGATTTTGAAGCACAAAAAAGTACAAAAAGTTCTCCACATTCACTAGAGAGTGGCGTTCCAGCGGATGATGTAGGATATAGGCGTAGTGTAAGCTCCGGTGAGAAAATGGTAGTCTCATGAGAACCAAGATTTGTTTACAGCAAAGGAACACCAGTCTCCTCTTGGCTTATATTGAAGTCCTCCAACATTTTTCTTCACAAATCCACGTTTTGTACTTCTAATTCAAGACCAGAGTTTTGTTTTGCACTCTCTGCATTCGTCACTTCTCACAGGAGTTTATGCCTACGCCCTACGTCATTGGCTGGAACACCACTCTCTCGTGAATGCATGTACGACAGTTAGCGGAAGCTAGAAATTATGGTTTATAAAGTTTTAAATATGGATATTTTTCTTACACAAACGCATCAATTCACTTCAGAGAATCGGAGCCGTGGGGAGCACTTTTTATGAATCATGGACTCACTTTATTGGACCACAAAATCTTAACCCCCATTCACTGCCATTATAAAGCTTGGAACAACCAGGGTTGCGTTTCCCAAAAGCATCGTTAGCTAACAAATGCCGGGTTTCCACCAAAATTACCCGGAACAATTGTGCCAGGAACTTTTTTCCCCAGGAACTATTTTCCCCCCAAACCTGATGCTTTCTGCGTTTCCACCGCGGTCTAAAGTACCGTGAAGATTAGGCAAATAGTCTGGTGACGTAGGTCTGAGCGTGTTTCTCAATACAAAGTACTCAAATTTCAGACTTGCATCCTCGGTAATTCCGACTTTGTGAGTTCGACTCGGGAGTGTGATCTCTCGCGGACGGGACGATGCAAGTCCAGTAATTCTGCAAACAGCAGCGTACTTGATAACATCAGTCAGCTCGCCTTGGCTACTGCAATTTTCCTCACTGTATATTTACAATAATATGAAATATGATATCAAATACCACTGCCTCCTTTCGTTTTCATTTAAACATAATAATAGCCGCAGAAATGTACTTAGTTCAGGGAAATGTGTATATATACAGCCAACATTACAATGAAACGAAATATTATATCAATTGCCTCTTTTTATTTTCATTTTAACATATAGATAAACTGAATAAAGACCAAAGATTACCTGTTAGATTTACGCAAAATTAATTATATTTTATGTTTAACCACATCAGAGCCAGCGGCAAATGTCAGAATGACTAGCCAAGCTGAGGCTGCTCTCGGCGGATACATGATCTGAGCTCACGCTGATCGTGTGGAGCTGATCATCTCCGAAATCGGCGAAACACATTTTTAAACAGGCGCTGTCTTTATAAATAAACCGCAGGTTTGAGTTTTAAACAACTACATTCTGGCCTGAAATACTTTTAAAACTACATTTCATGACACAGTAACGGTAATATTTTGAAACTGATCTGAATAAATGGTGGTTGAAATCACAATGCTGTGTAACTCAACCAATCAGCATGCTCAGCGCCCAAGTTGAGCAGGGACTTTCTGAGGGGCATTTTTTTTACCCGGAACTTTACTTAAATCCTGGTTCCTGCAGTGGAAACACACAGAGTACCAGCCCAAAGTCCCTAGTTCCTGGGTAAAGTTCCAGCGGTGGAAACGCGGCAAAAGGTTGTCAGTTCCATTGAACTCTATTGGTAACGACGGAACTTGAGACCATATTGGCTTTTGCTTTTTAAATAATTCTGATTGTATTTGTCTAAAAGAATAAAGTCATATACACCTAGGATGACTTGAGGAAGAGCCAAGGAGCCAAGCAAAATAATGTTTAATTATCGTTAGCAAAAAAAATTTTTTGGTCAATATCGCACATTCCTACTGCAAAAAATAATTTATTTACTAAAGAAAATGCAAGTGATGCTTGCATGCAAAACAGGCTGAAATTGGTCTGGAAATTACTTCATTCCAAAAGATTTGAGGAATCCACTTGTTCAAATCTCAAACTCTAAAATAAGAGCAATAATAGCTGCATTAAGAAGCAGGACTAAAAATGTTTTTTTTTAACTGAAAAGAATCGAATTTAACAGCTTTTTTCTAGTGCATTCATTGAAGCTTTTAAAGTAGGAGATAATTGCTTTGGAGCCAGTAAGGGCATGTCAGAACATGTCAAGATAGGACAGAACAAAAATCCCTTCAGCAAAGTTTCCTGCTCATTCAGATGTTTGGCAGAAAGCTGTGCAAAACAGTCTCAGTTTTTGCTGCAAAGGCTAAAAAGAAAATGACTATAAGGTACCGAATCTCACTGTCACCGGCAGAGGTGTATGAGACTTTTTGCGACGCTTTTGAAATTCAGCCCTGGTTTGGGTCTTTGGGAATCCGTCGTTCTGATTCTAATCTCTAATTTAGATTTCAGAGGGGCAGCTGGTGCCAAGAGGGCATAAACATTTAATCTCTCCGCCGTCACTCAAAAGTAAACGCTGAGGATTGATGACACGCTTGGTGGCGGCAGGCCAGGCAGCCTGACCCTCTGTTGCCATGGCAACAACGGCGCAATCATAGAGGCGGAGCATCGGCGTGGAACTCAGAGCTTCGTCTGTGCAGGAGCCAATGACAGATTACAAATTAAGGTCAATTTCAATCAAGAGTCGCTTAATAAACCTGGGAATGTCTGAAAACGCTTCATGCAGTGGGAATCAGCTGCATTAATCACTCGTTCAATGCAATTGCTTTTCTGCCAAATATGAGTATAACAATACAATATCAGACTAAACAGGAAAGAGTCTGAGTAAATGTCTTCATTAATTACATAGTTTTTGGATATGATATTGTGTTAAAACCATGGCTTTTTGGACATGTACTACAGTACTATCATGGTATTCTTTGAGGTTGGTCTATTGTGTATGAATATAGTAATAATTCAGTGGTTAATAATAAAATGGTGGTATCAGGTAGTAATGTCAAGGTACTTCAATATATACCAAAAAACATGATAGTACCATGGAATATATACTACCATTCAAAAGTCTTAATGTTTCTAAGAAATTAATACTTTTATTTGCAAGGATGCATTAAGGATGCATTAATATGATCAAAAGTGACAGTAAAGACATGTATAATGTTTAATAAAATGTATATATTTTAAATATTACCAAAAAAATATATAATTCAACAAAAACATCCTGAAAAAAAAATTGTCAGTTTCCATTAAATAAAAAATAAAATAAAATAATGCAGCACAAATGTTTTAAAACTGATAACAATAGTAATATGAAATGTTTCTTGAGCAGTAAATCAGCATATGCAAATTTATTCTGAAGGATACTGTGACAATGAAGACTGGAGTAATGATGCTTAAAATTCCACTTTGCTTCACAGGAATAAACTTCATTCTAAACCTTCTCGAAAACCGTTCTAATTATGAAAACTGTAATTATATTTCAAAATACTACTGCTTTACTGTATTCTGATCCAATAAATGTAGCATTGGTTAGCATTAGAGACTTCTTTCAAAAATATTAAGAAGTTTGAGTAACCCCAAGCTTTTAAATGGTAGTGTATCTTTTATAAACCCATTTCTTTATCACTGGATACCATGGTATCATCATAGTACTTTTTCTAAGAGACGTCAAAGCACAAGGCTTTATTACAGAAAATGACTGGCATTCATTTTTAATAATAAATGAATATAATCAATAAAAATAGCTTCTGTTCTCTAATGCATGATTCCTGAATTTTGTAGTATTTTCTATTATAGAAGAACGAGCGTGGTTTCTGAAGTTCAGTACTCAGGTGTGTTTTAAACACTAATCTCACAGCGATTCATTGATTTTCATTTTTCTCACTGCATTAGAAATGAGAATAATTCCACGTTGACGCCACAGTTCAGTCAGAGAGAAGCAAAATTTGACTTAATGAGACTGAACTGTGAAAGCTGAATTCAAAACAAGTCACAACAGGCTCCTGAGCGTCTTCTTCCTTCATGTGCATGCAGGCATCCAACAAAACCCACTGGGCCAGAATACTCAGCATTTTACCTCATTTTAAGCATTGCGGCTATTGTTCACCATGTTCTGGGTTCAATGCAAGCTTAAATATATTGTCAACATTCTAAAAATGATATTTACTCTCTCTCACTAAAACAATGCATTAAACATCTCATTTATAATAATGCAGACACAATGTGCTGCTAGAGTTTTGGCTAAAGCAGTCAATTCTGTCTTTGAATACAAAAATGTGTATTTTATGAGCTAAAAGCTGTCGAAATCATGCCCTTAGCAGTGGAATTACTCGCTATGCATTACAGATATAATAAAATCAAAACAAATACATGAAATACAATCCTTTAGTTAACCTTTCAATTTTGTTTACTGGCTTGATATGATGATAAAATTGGATGTAACTTACTCAGGAAAGGCTGATTTTATCATACTAGACTCATGTTAAGACAAATTATGTTTGCTTTATGGTGATACTTTCGAAACAGTGTTTTTATCATTGATTCTAAGGTAATCTTGCCCCATAGGCTTCTTGTGTAAGCGCATTACCAACAACACAATTGTTCTTTGCTATTACAAACTGAGGAACAACTCAAAGTCTTGATTATGTACATGTATTGAACCCAGAATATTTATTTAAATCAGTGTCAGTGACATTTTTAAATGTGTTTGAAAGAAGTCCCTAATATGTTCACTAAGGCTGAATTTATTTGATCAAAAATACAGTAAAAACAGCAATATTGTGAAATATTATTACAACTACTTTCATTTTAAATATATTAGAAAATGTAATTTATTCCTGTGATGCAAAGCTGAATTTTCAGCATCATTACTCCAGTCTTCAGTGTCACATGATCCTTCAGAAATCATTCTAATATGCTGATTTGCTGCTCAAAAAAACATTTCTGATTATTATCAATGTTGAAAAAAGTTGTGCTGCTTCATATTTTTGTGGAAACCTTTATACATTTGATTTTTCAGGATTTTTAAAGGTGCTGTATGTAAGATTTTGACTCTACTAAAGCATAAAAATCTCATAATATGTTTGCAGATATTTAAAAAACAATGCTACAGTCAGTTATTCTCCTTTGGAAATGTGCATTCCGGAATGTCGGTATTTGTTTTGGTTTGTGAATCCCGCCCACTGTCAGTTTACCCAATTGTATTTCAGCACCTCGGGTTGCCAGTTGGTGGAAAACACAGCGTATTTCATTTCATTAATCGTCAAGTGCGCTCGTTCCTGTTTGTGTCCTCAATCTTGCAATCTTGCAACCTCCGTGTGCGTTAAGTCTGAAGAGGAGGGGCCAGGTGAAAAAACCCTCTCCAATATTTTGAATTTGGACTGCAATATCTAGTTCACCCACTCAGTGTCAATCCTACATACAGCACTTTTAATGAAAAGAAAGTTCAAAAGAACAGCATTTATTTGAAATAAAAATCTAAATCTCATTATTCTCACTTTTGATCAATTTAATGCATCATTGCTGAAAAAAAATGTATTAATTTCTTTAAAAAAATAATAATAAAAAAAAAAAATCTCACTGACCCAAACGTTTGAAAGGTAGTGTATTAATGCAAATAAAACGCTTGTTACTTGTGTCTAAAGTTTGACTTTTAACCTCAGTGTCAACCCAAAACCATCGCAGGCCATTTCTAGCTGCCAAAATAATTTGTTCATATTAAAATAAATAAATAAATGCAGTGCACAGATGAGCATATGAGATGATACAAATTCATGGCCAGCAAAGTCTGCTCCGCGGCAGGAGGTCTTGTTGGGTGACTGGCCCTGACAAACACGCCGTAGGCGGCCCACCCCGCGGCTCACTCACCCTCGGGCGACTCCTCCTGGACATATGTTCCTGTCAGATACCGATGAACTAACGCCGACTTCCCACTGGACAGGTTTCCCACAATGCCCTGCATGCAGAAACAGACATGAGTCAGACCAAAACAGGGCAGCAAACAACAGTGTTTGGGTGCATAAAGCACACCGAAGAGAAAACAAATAACTGTCTGGAAGATTCATTTCAGGATATTAAATTACTAATGAAACGTAAAGGTGCTCTAAGTGTTTTTGTAAACATTTGCCTAATAGACAATAATAACTTTCATCAACTATTCACTACCGACAGATGGAGAACACATCCATTGTGCATCCAGGATTTCCTTCTAACGAGTCATCAAAGAACAGCTCAAGCGTGGAGGAAGCAACTTTCAGGAGTTTCCTCACACCTGACGCAACTGTTCTGCCTGTCAGTCCCCTGTATGACGGATGTTCCTGCACGGACAACTCCCTCACAGCTGCGAACAGACAGCCTTATAACATAACGTCTTTCTCCTCAAACACTGGAGACGAAGGACTTCCTCTAACATATATTGAAAAGGAATGACGAGGTAAGCGCCAATAAAGACAGACGGAGACTTTTGAAGAATTCAAATTCCCCCGAACTTTGAATGTTGAACGCTAATTATTATTTTTGATTATTTGACTTCCATCAACCAAGACAAACAGCTCAGATTAACACATTTTCGATATTTAAATTCCTTTTCATAGAATATTCAAATTTGAAAACATCTGTCTAAACAATATGCATAAACAACATTAAAATAAGGTATTAATAATAGCTAAAAATGTCAATAACAAAAAAAATCTGTTACTATTTTTCATTTAATTTAATTTAATAGCTGTTTGTACGCACTTGTTTAATGCATCCAGATTCTAATTTAATTACAGCCATTATATTGTACAATATCAAAGCAGCCAACTTATATTTACACTTCATTTCATTTAACTGGTCTGGCAGCTAAATTCTACCATTAACATGCCAATAATTCAACACAATCAGTATGCATATATACAATTAACAAACAATTATTATAATTATATAATATAATTATTACTATTAAATATATAAATAATATATAAATTAAATAATACTTATATAATACGTATACTACTAATTATTATTATACTAGCAAATACTATTTTTTAATATTTTAGTTAATATATTAGAACACAGTGTTTACCTTAATTATGGGTAAATACACCAGACCAGTTAAATGAAATTAAATATAGTGTAAATATCAGTTAAAAAAAGGCCTCTTTGATATTATTTGATAACAATATAATGACAATAATTAAATCAACACAATCTATACACAAACATACAACTACTAAACAATAACAATAATAATTATTTACTATTATTTAATACCACTAATGTAATACTACTAATTATTCAATATGATAGCAAATAATTATTTTTTATATTTTAGTTAACATATTAACACCAAGAAAAGGTGTAAATATACGTTTTGTACAATATAATGGTAGTAATTAAATCAAAATTTAAATGCATTAAACAAATGCTAACACCAGCTATTGACAGTGTGGTCATGCATCACTAGGACCAAGCTGACCTTCAAAAGAGCACTGAATACTGCTTTCGTCATGGAAATGGAAAAACTCTGTCTATTCTTTTCCCAAAACCCCAAACAACCTCTTCCTCCGTCATCACACTGGAGGCTCATTCTGAGCAGCGTTCGGGTTCATCAGAGGGTGGTGTGCACTGTTAACAAGGTTCAAACAGTAACAATCTTCCTCCGTAATAAAGGCCCAGACGAGCAGTTTGTTACCTACGCGGCCGCCGCAGGCCTCAAGAACAAAGAGGAGGATAGAAACTTCATTTGGAGAAGACTGGATGTAAAAGCTTTATGAGCATATGGTTTCATTGCATTGCCTCATAAGAAGAAGTTAGAATGAGGCTGTTCTTTAAATGAGACAATTATGATTCTGGAGTTGGATTATTCTTCCATGAAGCCGATACTGATAGTAGGTGTACAAAATAATATAGCATAAACTGAGTTATTCCAGTCACATTTTGACAGTGATATTGTGTATGAAGCATCACTGAATTCTGTATTTTCTGACTGGTGGCTATTCTGAGAGATCATCAGCAGAATAACTCAAGAGTGACACGAGCAGAAATATCATTACAGAGACTGACTGACATCTCACTGCTTGCTGAATAAATTCATGTCAGGATCAACTGTTCCGCATAATGTTAAGAGATAAAATGACAAGGCAAAGGGCGGGAAGATCACTCACCACTTTGAGCTCTGGTACGGATCGACTCAATGTCCATTCCTGACTGTTAACGAAGGAATCTGGAAAGAAACAGACCAAAAACTTTAGTAAGTGATGATGTCTTTCATTTCAACCAACACTATACATTGCTTCTACACATAGAATAATCCTTATGGCCATACACTTAGAATATTATTGCCCAAATCATCAAAAATAATCAGAAAATCCTGAAAAAACACATTCAGGTTGAATTAAGTTTTATTTTTCTTAAAAATATTTTTTAATGTAAATAAATGGCTTATCAAAAAATGACAAATAAATGCTACATTTATATTTAATTCTTGTTTTTAAATGACAGATGAATAGTCCATTTGTTTGTCAATTAAAAAAAAGGAATGACTATTTGTTTTTTTTTTAATACATTCACTGATAACAGAGTATCCTTTAAAAGTAAATTGAAGGAATCAATAATAAATGTATTAATGTAAAAATGTTTTAAATAGACAAATATATCATACTTCAATTTAATTATGTTTTTCAAAACAAATGCATGGATAAAAATTAAATTATTGTTTTTTTATTTTTTAAATGAATGGATAAAACATTAGCTAATGTTGCCTTTAAAATTATTTAGTTACTTATTATTTAAATAAGTCAATTTATTTCTCAATTTCATTGATTTATTGAATAATTTTTGAATGCATACATTGATAAATAGACTGCCACTTAAAAATAAATGGAAGAAATCAGTTTATTTGTGTCCTTCCTGGTCCTTATAAATGAATGAATGAAGAATGCAGAAGATCACAGGCTTAATTGTTACTATTAATCATGTTTGTCATGTTGGCTACATGAACCAACATGACCGCGAAAAAACACAAGCCTCATCGGCCCACTAAAATCCTGCCCATTTCTGTGCCAACACACACACACACACACACACACACACACACACACACACACACACTATCTGTTGTACAGCCATTACATCATCACAGCAGGCACATGGGCAGCCTTGTTTAAAGCACCACAGAGGTTTGTAGCACTGCATTGTTCGGTTCATTTTTCACTCCGCTGCTCTTGTCCAATCTAATCAAAATTACTATTCAAAGCGTTGGGGAAGAGAAGAAAAAACCCTTTGTGGATTCAAGAGACAGTGAGAAAAACACCAAGAAATGAACCCATGTGTGAGCGAATTTTTCCATGCATGGTACCAAAAAGAGTCTCATTCAGTTTTTGTGTGATGGTGAGAACATGGTGTGCTAAGCGTAACGCATGGCAAGTCAGGAGATGTTTTCTTCCGTCCTTCACTTAAACTTGACGTCTCACCCTCCCTTCGCACTCAACAAACTGCTGAAGTGACTCAGATGAGATTCTTCCTGCTGTGCTCAGCAACATGCCCTGATGACAGAAACCAGGCCTTTTCAACCTCACACACAGATCCATGGAAAAGTGGATGCATGCCAACAGGCAAACACATCCGAACACGACAACCACACCTCGCAATCCCACAGGACGCCATATTACCATTTTTCCCCCAAAGATGTTTCGAGTCAAAACAAATCAAAGTAATTAGACTTCAGATGTCAAGTAAAAAATGGCTATATGTGATCTAATCTCAGTGAGGCAGGTATCAAGTAAATACTGCTGTATTTCAGAGCGACAGATGTGAATTTGTCACTTAAATTAAACCCTATTGCGGTAAAAAAGCATCAAACTGATGTTGCGCTTCAATGTGAATTGCAAACAAAGGGCTTTTGGTGTCATGTGGGAGCCGAGGCAAACTTCATCGTCATCAAACTGAAGAAAATATGACTCAGAGTTTTAAAAGAGGGCAAGGCCACTGCAAATCACAAGGGGGAAGGTTTAGAAATAGTGCAATTTCAGGCCAAGTTGGAGATTTATAGAGTTGCATGGAAATCAATAGGCATTTCTCAATAGCCTCTTTTGAAAAATGCAGAGCATTTTGATAAAATTAATGGATAGAATGCATATCTCAAGGTGTTTCTAGTTCTTTTGCACTGTTAAATCAGAATGGAAATCCTCTGTGCCTTTATAACACACAGTAATGGATTCTTTCATGCTTCCCATGATGCAATTTTCTAGCTTCGCACCCTTTGATGTGACCTCACACAATTTTGCTATTGAAACCCAGCCGTCACGACCCCAAGGCCGAAAAGTCATCCGAATTCCTTCTGAGCAGACCTGTAAGGAGAGTCTGGCACTTTATAGGCAGGTGAGGAAAGGTAAAGCCTTCCGGGTTTAAAATACAAAGAACTCACAGCTACAGAAAACAGTCAAGATCCAGAAACAGCCTGCTCGTCAAACTACCAGGGCATGTAGCGACAGGTACGCACAATCCACAGACAGAAGCTTTGGTCCAAAAAGCTCTCAAGTTCAGCAAACACACCTACATTCCGGCTGTCAGTCAACTCGCAAAGAAAGGTCAGTTGGGGAGTTTGGGAAGGAGAGTTTCCTTAGTAACCAGTGAAAATAAACTCGAGCAGATGCCAAGGGTGTAAACGCCTCTTAATTTGTTAACTCCATTTGATGAATGACTAATGGTACTGCCTAAAAACAAGCCCTGTAAGTCATTTGCGGAAGCTTGTTGTGCTAAAGCCAGCTTTTCAAGAGAAGGTTGATTGTTTCAATTGATTGGATGAAAGTCAATTTGTTTGGATTTTTTTTTTTTTTTTTTTTTTTTTTTATTTTTTTGGGTTTGTTATGATATGACAGGTAGTGGATTAGGGGAGGTGGAGTGGGGTGGGATCGGGAAAAGTCCGGCATGATGGCCAGCTTCTCATTGGATCACTTTAAAGTGGCAGTGAAGTTACAAAAAGACGACATAATTTAGTTTGTTATAAAATTAGTCTCTGGATATTAATATTAAATGCAAATTAAAGGATTGAATTAGTGCTGTCAAATGATTAATCGGGATTGTTCACATAATATATGTGTATACTGTGTATCTATATTATGTATATATAAATACAAACACACGCAAAATATAATATAAAATATACGAATATAAATGTATATACATGTAAATATTTTCAAAATATATACTGTATGTGTGTGTATTTATATATACATAATAAATATACACAGTACACATACTTTATAAACAAAACTTTTATTTTGGATGCGATTAATCGTGATTAATAATTTTAAAGCACTAGACTGAAAGCTCTTCTTTTATTCTGAGAATGAAAGAGATGCACAACCTAAACCCTAACCCTAAGACTAAAACACGTTTTTGAGATGTTAACAATAAGTGATTTTAGATTTATGGATATTTATGGATAATCTCAGCATCACTGACTTCATCCATCTTTAATGTGAATGTGTTAATAAATCAGCCCAATAAAATATATGAATTTCATGTTATTTTTTTAATAAATGATTCTAATAAAGTTTTTTTGTAATGAGATTTGAATCCAGACTTCACTGATTAAAGCCAAAAACATCATAAAAACAACCCATATAATTTGTGTTAACCTTATACAATGCTGCACACACTTATTACAAACATTTACATCTGATGAAAATGCCACAGGCAAAACAAATCAATTTTTCATAAGGATTACAATGGAGCGGAGGTGACTTAAGGTTAAGAGCCTAGGCCTGTATACATCTTTGTCTCACTCTATGTAAACTAATCCCTTTTAAAAATCACAGCGTAAAGCTCTGAAACAGCACTATTTGTCTTCACTACCTCTGAGACGACGCACAAGCTGCAGGCAAAAGATTGAACAGACAAGGAAAGAAAACATGTTTAAAATATCATGAGCTTGTTGCCTGCATGTCGGGTCACGATTTAACCTTCAGAGCTGTGAAAGCAAAAACAAATTCCAACTCCAATCCCATGAGCACAGGATTGTTGCGTATAACATTTTCCAAAAGGAAAAGAATTCCAAAGTAGAAGGTTCTGATAGTAGAACATAGTCATTAAATTATTTCCTCCCTTTATTTGTCTACATCATCCATCCTGGACTCATTCCTGCAGTCTATTTGATTACCTTGAAAGCGTTAATGATTAAACAAGATTTGATGGACGTTTTTTTGCTTCCTAATTCAATTGCAGTGCAGACTTGCACTAGAAGAAAACTCCTCTTGGAGCCAATTAACAGCTCAAGCACACACACACACTCCAACAGAGCCAAAGCACTCGGAGTGAATAATGCATTTAACCTCTTATTATGCCTGTTGGTGCTGCCCAAGCCAGACCTTCAATATCGTTTTAATATTTAATCAATTTGCCCTGCTCTCCAAGGCTACATCCTGGCACTCAGAGTCTGTTCTCTTCAGACAAAAAGCAGCACCTTTTCCTGCGTCAGACTGGGATGTGGAATGAAATTATGCATTTTACACAACTTACCTTGACCTTTGCGCAAACCAATGCCAGCTAGAGTCTCTATAGCAACAGAATCTGTCTTTTTATTTCTCACAGCAGGGTGGCTGCCAACTGCTTGGCTTTCAGTGCACAGCTCAGATTTGTTGCTGGACAACGGGTCTTTCCTCTTAAAACGACTAGCTATTAGCTGCCAAAAACTAGTCTCTGGTTGCAATTGTTTGGTGGGCTTTGTTAGTTTGGCAGGACAGAGAGGGACCTCCAAGACTGCCACCTTGCCCCGAGTTTGGTACTGTATGTACTGCGTGGCCCCTTGATCCTCATCTTGCTCTCGAGCTGGCGTTAACATCCTGCCGGTGAGGTAGGAAAATGGGCGAGTGGTTTGCATAGATTGTTCTCCGATACTTGAAGTGCGTCTCCGTTCAGTTCGGTTCTCCTGCTCGGGTTGATTCCGATTCCGCCTCATCCTTAGACTCAAGCTCCTCCGGAGTGATCCAAATGTTGTCTTTGGTTCTTCAGTCTTGTTGGGTTCCTTTAGCTTTGTTTGTTTCACCACCACTTCCTTTCCAGTTGACTGTCGACCAAACCATCTCCATCGGAAGCCTGGACGAGGCAAACTACCGGTGCCAGTGGAAGCGTGGCTTGCAAACTCATCCCGGGATCCACTACGCTCTTTACTGAGCTCAAGAACAGTCATGCTAACAGGCCGTGGTTTGTTCTTGCTTTTCAAAGTCCGATGTATTGGTGGTTCTTCTAGTGGATGAGGAAACAGGTTAACAGAAGGCGGCATGTCAGGTTTTAGACTGTCTATCGCATGAAGCTCTGCATGTCTTGACCTACACTGCTGGACCACATCCGGACAACCTTGCTTACTTGGGGTCGAGGTAGGCAGAAGATCGTTGTTTGAGTTGGTAGCTGCCAACATACAATCACTGCGAGGTCTTGTAGAGCTGTCTTGGTGGTCAGTTGCTGTGGTTTGGTGTCTCCTGTTGTCGTCCGGGAAGACGAACATGCTCAGCGCTCTTCTGCTGCCCAGGAGCCGAAGCCCATGTGCAGGCCTTCGCAAGACCACCACATGAGGTTCTGTTGCATTTTCCACAAAAAAAACATTACAATTTAGTTCCTTAATGGGAATGTGGCAAACATCAGCACGGAGTTCTTCGATCCATGCTTTGTCTTCCACAGCCAAGTTGAAGTCTTCCGCAGCCGCTTGTTGCACACAGCTGTCCTGGAGCAAAGGTGGTAACCGGTCCGTCCTCATTCCTAGTACTTCCCCTTTCCTCCACCCCCCATTCCCTGTGCTGCTCAGGTAAAACCATGGGTTGGGCTTTCCAACTGAACTCCTCCTCTGCCCCAGGCTTTCTCGACGTTCCTCCCTCTGATCCGCCTCTTGTCTTTCGTTGTCCTCCTCCTCCTCTCCTACATTTTTCTTTTCAACTCCAAGCTCAGCCTCTCCTCTCCTCTCAGCCCCTCCTGAAGGTGTCAAAGTCCGTACCTCCTCCTGAAGTCCCATTCTGAAAAGCACCAACTTCGTATAGAGTTTTACCAACTTGGGCTTGGAGAAGAGACGTGATCCAGCCTTTAAAAATCACATCATGGACGCTCCTCCACAAGCTTGTTCTCTGCAACTTAAGCACTCTCTCTAACACAGTTGCTCTTGGAGTCTTTCACCTCGAGGCCACATCCCAAAGGCAAGCATAATCCCTCACCTTTGACTTGTGAGAGACGGAGACAGAGCTGGGGGAAAAAAAAACTTCAGACAAGCCCCATCAAGACCAAACTGCAATTTTTACCTTGCAGGGGATTATGGGGGGAAATCAGCACTCTACGAAAACACAAACCTGTGCGCATTGGAGCGATAAATGCAGCCACAGATTAAGAAGTCTTTGGTCTTCTACTACTGTCAAACACAGGTCTGTGCAACCCCGCAGTCAGCAGTGTAGGCAAATTCCTTAATGTTCCGGTTCTTGGCATGAGTGAGAGGGGTCTGTTTGAACTTCAAGCTGTTCCCACATGTCCCAAGAATAACAGCAAAACAAGGAGCAGAATCCTTTGTCTCCTTAAAGCGGAGCCATTGCCAAGGCACCTGTAGAGAAATCCCTGTGGGAGTTACTGCTGTGACTAAAGATTAAAACAGAGGGTGCCTGATGCTTGGGGCGGCGAGTATCTTCATCAAGGTTACCAACATTTGCACCATCCTAAAAGGCATCCAAATTAAAGGGCATTTTGTAGAGCTTCCCTTTCCCAGAGCCTGCCTCGGTCATTCTCTCTCTGGCTCTGTTGTTCCTACCCTCCCTTCCTAAACTGCCCTCCCTCGCAACTGCATTTGCTCATCCAAATGAACAAGGCAGAAATTGGCAAACAAGACTGGGGAGCTCATTTTATGAGGGCAGGATGAAAAGCCAAACAATTCCCCAGTTTTCTCATGCAAGTTTTGTCTATGCTAAAAGAAGTTCATTCAAAAAGTTTTACCACCATCTGTGTAAACTCTAGGAGGGGGGAATAGCAGAGTCTATAAGCATCATAAGAAAGAAAGATCATGTGCAATGAAAATGATTTCCCTAGAGCCAGTGCCATTAAATGTGAATGAAGAAGCTGTCTCCACTATTAAAATACAAAGAGAAGCGTTCAAAGCATCTACCCCATAACCAATAGTTTAGCTTTGCTATTAAGATGGCTTGCTTGGATTCAGCACAACATGAATATCTGTTTCTAATATGCAGAATCTGACTGGCCTGAAAACCATCTGGATTATGAAAACAAGAGAGCAGATTTTGTGCTTGTAAATAGCACCCACAAGTGGTTCCAATGAAAACTACCCCACCTGTCCAGTAATACTACACTGCCATAGAGAAAAACCATTAGACTGATCCAGAAACTCACTTGACAACATTTAAACAAAGATTCCTGCGGTGCAAAGGAATTTATGTGAGGAAATATTTCAGTAGCAATTTTGTCTAAGAATGTATATGTTTTACTTAATTTGTGTCAATATTATCCACAACTTTAATCAAACAAATGGCAGCACTCTTTCCCTATTCCTTCTTTCTTTCGCTCATTCCTCTTCCTGTTTTCTTCTTTCCTATAACCTCCTATTTGCCACTTTAAATTTTATTCTTTCCATCCATTTCTTTCCTTTTCTATGTGCTTTCCTTATTTCTCTGTTATTTATTTATTTAGCTCTCCTTGCTTCATCATTTCTCTCTCTCTTATCTTTTTTTTCTTCCAGACAATCTGCCTTAATCCGGCGATCCTTTATAAACTCGTGTCTGACATCTGACAAGACTAAGTCTGAGAAAATAACAGAAGCCACTGAGCACTGATCCTATACCAGTCTTTCCTTTTTCCAGTAAAACATTTCTGTACGTTCCTTGATCATAAGCCATTGGAATCTTGAGCTTACACCCACTCAGATTAAGATCTTGGATCGATTTCCAATTTACCTAATAAATTCATTTACATGCACATATTTAAGAACATAATCGCTTACGGTTTAACTTTAAAACCATATTGAGCCAACCAAACATATTCATTTCTAAATTTAGCTCCGATATGCTCTTGTTAAAACCTCAACCAAAAAGATACCCCATGCTATAATTATTTAAAACACTACACACCAGTCAAAACATCATACGTACTGTATGTCCCTGATGACTCACTGTTCATTCGCTACAAAAATAATCACAATTTATCATACCTGAAATGCCTTCACTTATACAGCCCCCACAGCACTTAAAAAAAAATCTAACAAAGCAACAAGTACAAATGCCTACAGTAAACTATTTTTCTAAATCGACAACACAAAGAAATGGATATTTTATATTTACAATTTTTCCATGTTAATGCCTTCTAAATTAAAATACATCAGACCACAGATTACCTAAATTCTCGTATTTAATTTAAGAGCTCAGGTGTTTATTTACCAAATGATAGTGCTAAAGCAAACACTACAAAAGCCAAATAAATTGACCATGAGTCAGTACCTGTGTTAATCAGACAGGAGTTAACACCTGTACGGATGAAACAGATATTTTCCTTTGAAGAATGATTCATTACCTGTGTCTACCACATAAGGGTTCGTCACCCCCGTAACCTCCGATGAGATCAAACAGTCCTCTTTGCCCCACTGCAGATGGTGGTGTCTCGGCCGTCTTCTCCCTCCAAAACACATCATTATGATGACTTCCCCAGACTACAGGAATATCCTTTAACCAGGGACATTATCAGGCCAAACCAAACTAAAAACCTAGTTCAGGATTTAAATCATGGATGTTCTTCAAGTAAGACGGCGATATCCCTGTACAGCTTTGACAGACGGACTAACGTCATGCTCATTTCAAGTGCTTGGCTTTGTCAAACATCAAAAATGTGAGAGGGAGGAGGTGGCAGACAGGTACAAGAAACATGTAATCCCTCGTGAGGCGGAGGCAGCGACCACGGCCTCCCTGGCTTTCCTGAAGCAGGATTAGTCTAATCCTTAACCAATAGGAAGTCATTGGTGCATTATCCGTCCCTCCATACTGATGCAAACACACACATACATAGAAACGCTATTATATTGGACTCCGTTTTAGAGTAAAGCTGTCTTACCACTATCCAAACTAGTTCAACTCATCGTGGTATCTGTGCAATGCTCTGACGCAAGACGCCCCGCTGATATTTCAAGTCCAACCACAAGGCTGTCGGTGATAAAACATTCCACTTGTCCTAAAAGTCAGATTGAGCAAACATCAAAGTTAAAAAGCAGTGCTACAAAATGCAAAATCTCAAGTGTGTCAAAAAGAATAATCCACGGACCATATCTATGCATCAAAACCGCCCACTTCATGAACTATAACCAATGTTCAACAAGTTGACTCATTACAGAAACGCACAAGAACATTTTCAGCCGAAATACACACAAACTATTCCCATCTAATAACTGACAAGCTCCCATAGAAATGCAAGACCATATCGACTCGCCATCTTGTTACGTTTTCATTAAAAACCACCGTGCCATCGGCGAGAGAGTCTGTGAAACTAAATGGATACAAATACTGATGGATGAGAGAAAAAACAGATTTTGCCCTTGCGAGGTGGTGGTTTGAACACAGAGCATTAGATATAGCTTTCATTAATACCAATTTAATTATGCAGACCATCAGAAAGTGTGTTTCCGAATGCTTTTTCACCCTCAGGGCGCACCTTTATTACAGCGAACCCTTTGGAAATTGACCTGCCAGTCTAATTAAAATAGAAAACTGATTACGGTCAGACAATTAGGCCTCTCTTCTCTTTTATTTTAAACACTTTTAATACCGCAAGAAAGTGATGCATGCAGAATGCCAATCTCTCACTTTCTTACTAAGATGCTCTGTAAAAACTCACTGTTTAAAAACAGTAATGTTGTGAAATATTATTACAATTTAAAACAACCATTTTTTTATTTGAATAGATTACAAAATGTAATTTATTCTTGTGATGCAAAGCTGGTTTTATAGCATTATTACTACAGTCTTCAGTGTCACATGATCTTTCAGAAATCATTCTGATATGCTGATTTGTTGCTTAAACCTTTATAATTCTGTTGTGCTGCTTTATACTTTTTGTGGAAACCATGGCACATTATTTTTCAGGATTAAAAAAAAAAACAGTTCAAAAGAGCAGCATGTATTTGAAATATTTTATAACATTATAAATTCATTTTTGATCAGTCTGATGCATCCTTGCTCAATAATAATAAATACTAACTTCTTTCAACAATAACATAAAAATGAAATAAAATGGTCTAGTCTAAAATATTGTAGTTCAATATTTTGTATTGACATTTTGCTGCATACAAATGACTATGATTAAGCTCTGGTGGAAAGGATGCCTATGCTGATGAAAAGGAAACACCAATTTAATAAATTTCAGAGAAAAAAAATACCATCAAATGATGAAAAAAAAATATTTTTAGCTTCATCACCCAGGCCTATTAGCATGTCAGCATCTCCAATTAGCATATTACTGTGCAACCACTAGTTCAAAAATAATGTGACAATTTGTAAAAACACTTTTCTTGTAACCTGTAAGCTTCTGCATAAGTCCATAGACCTAGAATATATGAGACCAGTCTAATCATAAGCAGATTCTATGTCACAAAAATTCTAATCATAAATCCAACATTGCCATACAGCAAGATGTGTCCATATACATGCACACCAGCAGGGGGCAGTCTGTCTTCTCTCACAGCGGACTGCTGAACCTATTAGTTCAGTTCATAAATCAAGTCTAGCATCATTAAATCTTGATTTTGTCTGTATCAACACTATAATGTGTGCTTTCACATAGCTGCCATCACATTTCATCCAATTATACACTACAAATATCGAATATTGACATTGCCGCTTGACATGCAACAACAAATCGTTCCCTAATTATAAGGAATTACAAAATAAACTTGTGTGCAATTTAGGAAGGGAAATGTGTGAGAACTCACAAAGTCATCTGCAGATGAGGCTCCTGAGCACATCACTAATGCTAATTATCTTACGCAAGGTTATGTAATTTTCCAAGCTGCAGTGCAGTCCAGGTCAGAAGCCGGGGGTCCCTGTGTGAACGTGATCATGTGGAGGAAGACACGGGAGGTGTGCAGCGCTGCGGTGCAGGACAGTCATGTTACATAAGGTAAGACACTCCCCGAGGAACAAGAGTGAAGAACGAATCAAAGAATGAGTGCAGGATCCGCCGGGATGCAGATAGACAATTAATGCCGAATGAAGTTTAATGAGGGTTCGTAATGAGTTGTGAACGCCTTTATACTCAAATAAAATGAAGAGCCAGAGATATATGTAAGGTTTGTAATGCTTTCATAAGAATGACAGCATTTTATTTCCAAATAAACACATAATAAATGCTTTGCTTTCTAACTATAGCTGCAAAATTTTGTGGTTTGTTTGCCATGATGCATCAGTAGATGTGAAATAAAAACTGTGCTCATTTACCTTCTTAACACTTGTTCCTGGTCTTACTGTAAATTATTTATCACAGCTTATTATTTTAGATTAAAAAATGTAAAAATGTAAAATAAAATGTAAACACTTTTGACATCATCAAAAAAAGATTGCATCAAATCAAAATTCTTTCCTCCTTTTCATTATCAGGGTTTTACTGTTAACTAAAACAAAAACAAAAAAGTTTTTAAAATTAAAATAAAACAATAAAATAATATATATATATATATATATATATATATATATATATATATATATATATATATATATATATATATATATATATATATATATATATATAGTGTACATTGTACATAAATACATATATGTGTGTGTGTGTGTGTGTGTGTGTGTGTGTGTGTGTGTGTGTGTGTGTATATATATATATATATATTTATATATTAGATGGAACTTGGGAACGTTAATACTTAAAATCTTAATAAAATAAATTTAAGTTGGAATACCAACATTACTAAAAGTAAAACTGAAATAAAAAGAGAAAATAAAATAAATATATAGACGGAACTTTTAAATCTTAGAAATAGCTTTGCAACTAATTGGCGAAACCAAAATTAAAACTAAAACTGAAAATAAAATGAAAAAGAAAATATTAAAATTAAATAAATATAAAATTAAATAAAATAACTGAGAAAAAAATAAACATGAGATAGAACTTAGAGATATCACCATAGCAACGCACTGAAATAAAATAAGATTAATATGGTATACTAAAATTACTAACAATAAACATAAAACTAAATGCATAAAATGATTAAAATTAAACTAAAATAAAAATAAAAGCTAATTCATGTTAATATTCATAAACACTACAACAGTATATAAATTATACTAAAATACTCATGCAATTCCTGTTGAAAGTTTTTGCTTGTTGAACATCTTGTATCACTTATAATTTTCATAATATGAAAAATGTCATGATATAAAAGTAAATGGGTTGATGTATGTAATTTCTGTGCCAGCAGAGCCAAACAGACACTATCATGCCCAGATCAGGGTCCAAAAACCACCTGCCCATTCCACCCTCCATCTTCCATTGTCCAGTCAAACAGAAGTCCCGCCCACAAACCCACATCATTGGCTGAACCAGAAGTTAACGACACGCTGGACACCTCAAACACTCAGAGCACTAATAAAGCCTCAGGAAGTCCGCTAACAAATGGCTTACTTAGTTTTTCTCTGATCTAAAAGCATTTAGCATCACGAGAATTGCACGCTTCACCTCTGACAGCAGCTTCCTGAAAAAGCCTTCTTTCCCGGTCACTTCCTGGTCTGAATTACGTCCTTCTGGCAGGGGCCGGCAGCAGACGCACCATTCTGATGTGTCCTGGGTTCAGACACCAGATTTAGCCCCACTACTGTCAGCCTGCTATTTCGGCCGCGCTGATGACTAGGTGTTGAACGGGTGACTAAAGCACTGGAAACGATGTTAATGGAATGGAATGACTCAGCGGAGGAGTGAACTCGCGCACACACACAAATGCAGCGACGTCACATAGCGATAACCTTCCTCCTCATCGCTATTGAGAGGCCACATTAAACCCTGTTTCACTAGCATCTCTATATGATGTTAAAGCTGAAGTGTGTCATCTTTTCAGTGCTAAAACATGAAAGACATGCTTGTAATATGCTGAGGAGTGCAAGTAAGCCACTTGTTCACATCGACACCGGCTCAAGCCCTGTTTGGAAATCCTGTTTCGAACAGAGTCATCATTTTCGCAATTCATTTGGTGATGTTAAAACCACAGAAATTACATCTTAATAACACATCTCCTCAAATGTATCCTGATTGTGTCTGATATCAAAACAGAAATATTTTGAAAAAAAAGAAAATGATAAAGGCACATGACATAATTATTATGAATCAAACAAACTAAAATAAATATAGCAATATTTAAATAATAATAATAATTAATATGACAAAAGCACATAATATAATTACTAGAAATTAAACAAATTTAAATAAAAATATAAATATTTTGAAAAAAATAATACAAATACAAAATCACATTATGAGAACTTAAATTAAAATAAAAAAAAAATAACATGCTTAAAAACAGACAAATAAATACATTAACACTGCAAGCAAAGGGTCTCAAAATGTGTTTAGTCATTAAATATTTATAAAATGTATAAATATTTATAAAAATAAATACAACTGCTCATCTGGTAAAGATTTCAACTACTTAATTAGAGTTATTAAAAACTTACCTACACTAACAACAACAACAAAATACTTATAGTATGATGGTTCAGTGTTAGTATCAGCTACATTTATTTATGAATATATATGAAAATGTATTACATTTTATAACTATTTGAAAGCACTTCTTATTTTTTGCACATGATATAATAATAATAATAATAATAATATCAAATATAATATTTTATTATAATATGATAATTGTAATGTTTACATGCTATCATAAATATTTTTTATATTAATATATAATAATTAGCAAAAATCATTAGTTACAAATGTCATGGCAAATATTTTAATATATATTTTATTCATAATTCAATTTTAAAATACAATAAAGTACGATGGATAAGTGTACTGATGATATGTATCAGCTACATTCAGTTATGAATATGAAAATATATTAGTATTAAGTTTAAGTTAGTATAAGTTTTGTAACTATTTAAACGCAATAGTGATTTGTTACACATTATATAATGTTATTATAATAATAATAATAATATTCAGTATATTATTATTTTATTACAATATGATACTTGTAATTTTTACGTTGTCATAAATATTATTATAATAACATTTTATAATATTTGCAAAACATCATTACAGTCACAAATGTAAAAAAGTGAAATATTCTAATATATATTCATAATCGAATGTAACCGTAATCTGATTTGGATAATGATATCAGTGATAGTGTCAGATGGTAATACCATGTTGATTTTTTTATAATGTATACATTTCAAAAAATACAACAAAATTGTGTATTGGGTAAAAGTGCAAAGAAATGCAATTTCAACAACTGTTCACACAAAACACAACAGAACATTGTATGTATACTGAAAGTACCATGGTATTTACATAACATACACCATGAAAAAACACTGTATTCCACAATCATGGTAATGTCTGTTCAAGTACTGTGGTATATGAATGGTACGTGATTATTACATTCATATCATGGCACTTGAATGGTACTTCAAAGAATAATATGGCAGTATTCTCATGATGTCATCATAGCAGTGGTATATTTCGATGGTAATATCGCAGTACTACTTGTAAGCCTACAGTCTGATTATAGTTTTGTGCTCTCACGAATGACATTACATTTCATCTAAATCACACACACAGAAAATCATCCCAGCAGAACTCCTTCCTTCAGGCCATAACCGCTCCTCCCTGCCTCCGTCACCATGACAACATGCATCGAAATGTCTGGCCATTTCCATGGGAGCGAAAAGAGAGTGTGGCGGAATTTTAAGGACCTCCACTGATCTCCCTGAATGAATCCGAGCCAGTCAGATCTTCACAGGTAACAAACGTGTCAGGATGAGAAAGATGACATCACATTGTTAAACCACAGACCAGCTGGCCCAAAGATTGTTTCTCAGCTCCTCGACAGAACACAAACTCATATTTGACAGGAGAGATGAACGACCCGCCCCTTCAGCAGAGACACTGACTGACAGCTGCACGAGCCAATCGCAACGACAACGGTCAGAATCAAAGGCTATAAATGACAAACCTGCACAAAGACTAACAAAATGAAATAAGTAAAGTGAAGCCTCAAAATAGTGTACTACAGTACGAAATAATATACCAGGGTTATTATTATGAACTAAAACTAGCAGAAAAAGAAGAAAGAAGCAGCAGAAATAAAATAGGAATATCAGATAATAAATAAAGATAAAATAGAAATGTTATTACTAAAGTGAAAATAAATATAACCAACAAAATCGCATAGCTAATTACTAGAAATTTTAATTTAATTAAATTAAAATAAAATAGCAATATTTTGATTAAAAGTATAAAAATGACAAAAGTACATAATATAATTACTAGAAATTAAACAAATAAAAATAAAAATAATAATAGTCATTTTGAAAAAAAGAATAAATAGCACATAATACAATTACTTGAAATTAAACAAATGAAAATAAAAATAATATTTTTTTAAATTACAAAAGCACATATAATACTATGACAAAAATGACAAAATCATAATATAATTGCTAGAAAATAAACAAAATAAAAATAGTAATATTTTGAAAATAATAAAAATGACAAAAAAAAGTCACAATTTCTAGAAATTAAACATTAAAATAAAAATAGTAATATTTAAAAAAAAAAAAGAAAAAAGATGACAGAAGCACAATAGAAAGAAAATATAATCATTTAATATATAAATATATAAAATATAATATAATTGTATAATATAATTTCCAAGAAAATAAGACATTAAAACTAAGAATACATAAATAAAAGTTAACATTTATTAATAAATACTATATGTATATGTATTTTCACTTATATTCTAACACACACACTGAAGACTGGAGTAATGATGCTGAAAATTCAGCTTTGCATCACAGGAAGAAATTACAATTTACAATATATTCAAACTGAAAATGAAAATACTGAAAATAGTTATTTCACGATATAGTACCGTCTATCCTGCATTTTTGATCAGATAAATGCAGCCTTGGTGAGCAAAAGAGACTTCATTAAAAACATTTAATTTACTAAAAATGTACTGCATACACACACACACACACACAGAGACATGCATTATCTGCACTCTCTGTACAAATATGAATACATGCTGTGTGCTGAGAGAGAGACAAACAGAAGAAGGCAGACTGTGATGTCGCAGTAGTAGAGAATGCGTGGGTGTCAAGCTTTTTAAAATGCAGCTGCTCCACCAACTTGCACACGTCACAATTCCTCTACTGCAGAGAAAATCATAGGTTTGAGCGTATCTGTGGGAGGCGGGGTAGAGAGAGAGAGACATATTACAGACACCGCTCTCTCGCTCGCTCATTTACTCTCCAAAAACAAGCTTGTGGATTCACCTCACGTTTGTGTACCAAAGAGACCTTACGAACACAGATTATTAAATGTCATTTTTCAGTAAGTGTAACGTGTCACACCAAACCTTAACAATCAAAAGAGGACCACCAGGCACTCAAGCGAACAACAAAATCCCAAAAGAGGGTCAAAGCTGTTTCCCTGACAGATCACTATCAGAGGAGGAATAGTTCACCCATAAAAATACAACACTGTTCATGCACTCTTTTATCATTCTAAAATCCACATGCTCTTATTTTCTGAATAAATGTATTACAATATATTACCCAAAGACGACCCAAAAAGTTATAAGGACAAAATAAATAAATAAATAATTGTATATCACTGTATATTTATTTTCATGTATCATATATTATTATTATTAGTAATGACTGAATATTGTTAATTATAGTATAATATATATTAACAAGTACAATTCTTATTACTATTAATTCATATTTATTATAATCTATAATATCATTTACTAAAATTAACTGTCATTTTAAGTAATATTACTTAAATATTATAAGTAATATTTAGTATAATAAAAACAAAATAGATAAATATTATTAAGCATTCTATTTATTACTAATTATTAATAAAAATGTTGATTATTCTAAATCGTAATATTTAGTATCATAAATGTTCAAAATAAATATTAATCATATTATTATAAGTAGCATAACTTATAATAAAGTAACATTTATTATAAAACTAAATAGATAAATAATATGAAGTATATATATTATACATATATAATTTACAATATTACATATACAACTTTATACAACTATGTATTTTTATCATAACAAATAATAATTATAATAACATTGATTAATATTAAATAATATTATGATTAAAACATACATATACATTTGTTAATTATGTAATAGTATTAATTATTAATAATATAATATACAATAACCGTAATTACACTTTAATATATGGATATACACATACTTATATTTTTGTGTGCGTGAACTTTCCCTTTAAGTGGGTTGAGAGAGAGAGAGAAGGGAACTCTGGGAGTCCAGCCAGAGGATCAGGGAGGAGAGGGTGAGCTGAGGAGCATTAGCAGGCGAGCGTGGGCTCCTCAATGCTCTGAAGATGCTGTGGGCTGCTCCACTGCTCCAATAACAGCCTCACAAACAAACACAGCCAGAAATCACTGCCCTGCCTCCAATCAAAAGCCCCCTCTTCAAATCACAAGTGTGCAGTTTTTTTGGAAATGTCAGAAATGTGGCTATACTTTGATGGCACTCCATGACGCTGGTTAAGGGCCTCAGAAACATCCACCTGGCTAATATATAAGTTTATCACTAGGTATTAATATGACAAACGTTAATTTTTAATGTTACGTAACACTTAAAATCTCAAACGAGTATTTTAATCAGATATGTTCTTTCCTTTTACGTTCCACAGCAGCAACTACAGAAAAGCCCCTAAAATAGCTCTGTAATCGGGAAGCAGCAACAGCGTAATTCTGCCTGTTCTCTTGAATCCTCTTCCGCCCACACACATTAACACACAATGAAAATGGGAACCTCATTGTAGGCCTCAAGACAGCTTTCATACGCCACAATGTAGCTGGATCCAACCAGCAGCACTAATTTTACTGCTAGCTGCATAGCAGGCCTGGACGTTTCTGGATAAAGGCTGTGCAAGCCACACTTTGGGTCATTTGGTGCTTTTACATATAAAGTGATGGTGATTACTCTGCATTTAAATCAAATGTATGCAATGTTGCTTCATACTTATGTTTGAATCCAAATGTCCTTTCAACAATCGAAAAGTCCTGTTGCGTAAACATAATCAAATCCTGTAATTATAGTGTAGCCGTGGTGTATGTTTACCACTGTGAATGGTGCGCAGTCAGAAATAAGCCACACAAATCGACCCCTCGGTCTGACGTTCTGAAACGTGAAAAAAAAGGCCAGATTTTATGAAGCAAAGTTAATTTGAGATTGTGATGCAGCAGTTAATGCACATGCTATAGACTCATTTGGAAAAAAATAAAAATAAATAATAAAATAAAATAAAAATAAAAGCTTACTGTAAAATAATATAAATGTAAATAAAATTTAAAAACAAATAAAATAAGATAAAAAGCATAAAATAAAAACATAAAATATTATAAATAAAATAAAATAAATAATAAAAGACTAAAAAAAATGAGTTCAGGTAAATAATAAATAAAAAAGACATCAATTTAAATAAAATAAAATGCTAAACAATTAAATAAAATACTACAAATACATTTAAAAATAAGTTCAGGTAACAAATCAAAACAATAAACTAAATAAAAATAAATAAAATAAAATGTCAAGGATGTCAAATATGTAAAAACAGTGCTGTAAATTGCAGATCTTTTAGAGAAACATGGCAAGAGGAACTGACAGGGCTAGACAAATGTTTAGTTATCATGTCTGAGTTTACAGATGACCTCTGCAGGCCTTACTGATCCATGGAAGAAAAACAACAGAGATGAGCTTGCAATGAATCACTTTTCCCAAAGGAGCCAAGCACACCACAGACTGCTAATGTTATTATGAATCAGACTGACATTACAAAGTAAACCCCGCATCTGTCTGCGCTCAAGAACTATTCTCTTACCCACAATTAAAAAGTTTCCTGAGACGCTCGAAACAAATTGCATAAGTTTTCCTGAAAGAAATACAAAAATAGAAAAAAAGAGGCATCTGGTATCTTTTACATATATTATACCAATATATTTGACATACTCTTTAGAAAAGTAATAATTAAAGGTATTATTCATGCCTGTAACATGTGATAAATTAAACACTAACCCCAAGTATTAGTAATGGTGATCCCTGATTAACAAACACCATTAATAAAGGTGCACAGGAGGACAGACTACTCGTCCAGCTAATGCTTGTTGAGAGATATTTTACACATAATACTTAAAGCTCTAAGTTAACTACAAAACACACAACACAAAGGCCTAAGCATTATTCAAAAGTTTGCACCTTATTACTGTTACAGCACAGAAAGATGGAATTAATGGAAAAAAAACAGAAGAGAAAAAAAAAGTGACTTTCCCTTTATCAGCAGCTTACCTTCCCTTTCCCGGCCTTATAACACTATAAAGCCTTAAATCTCCTACAGAGTCGGCTAATCAAGGCTTTCCATCAAATGGCATGACCTTAAATCGGTGAACGGAGCTCAATTCTCAGGACTTTGCTTAGTCAGACTAGTCCAGGCATTCAGTCCAGATCAACAGGTCACATACAATGGCAACAGATAAATCACCCTTGGCTGGGAGTTTGATTGACAGGCGATCTGACCAATCATAACGCAGAATCTGCCATTTTGTCAGACAAACAAACCAGATGTGATGATGCTGGAAATTCAGTTTTGCATCACAGGAATAAATTACATTTTAAAATATATTCAAATAGAAAGCAGCTATTTTACATTGTAATAATATTTCCCTGTTTTTACTGTATTTTTGATAAAAGAATGCAGCCGAGACTTCTTTCAAAAACATTACAAAATCTTAACAACCCCAAACTTTTGAACAACAGAGTATACATTGAAGTACCACATTATTATGATCTAATACCATGACAATACCACAGAACTTTGTCTGTGGTTCTCAAAAACATTCTTAAGTTGATATATTTCAAGATTTCGAGGCCGGTTTTTTAGTCAGTGTTCTGAGGTTGTAAAGCATCATCCAGGCTGGATCTGTGTGATCTGCAGGATGCTGTTGATGACTACACACCACTGCGTTTATAATGTGTCATCGCTCAGCTGTATCCTTCCATCTGATCCAAACATCTCTCACTGAGAACATGACTAGCGATTCATTTCCTCTTCACCTTTACATCCATAGAATGTAAAGATTACAAACACGCAGAACCAGACCAGGAACCTTATAAACATCTTCATTACACTGAAATCTTAATATGCATCCAACCAAGAGACACAGTCCATCAAAAGAGAGAGCGGAAGAAAGAACGAACAGAATACTGATTGAATGAAAGCAAAGAACAACAAACAAACAAATTGGACTGCATGGTTAATCATGATAAAACCAAAAGGACAACATGGCTTTGCACTGCAGTGTGTGTGTTTGTGCTCGAGTTTTAGAGTAGATTTTAGAGTATGAGTATAAATATATATATATATATATATATATATATATATATATATATATATATATATATATATATAACACACACACACACACACACACAAACACACATATATACATACAATATTTTTCATTGTTATTATTATTATTACTATTTTTTATTCTTAATGTATTATATTAAAATCATTATATTATATATATTATTTGGCCAAATTGAGCAGCCCTGTGAGCAATCAGAGCAAATCTGGAGCTTTTAAAGAATAACTAATTAAACAACTATACATTTTACCAGAAATATCACAATTAGATTTTTTCCACAAACAACTGAAAGGAAGGATGGAAAGAAGGAAGGATTAACCAAGGAATGCATGAAAGCAAGAAAAAACTAAATGCACAAAAGAACAGAGGAACAGGAAAAGCAATTGGAAAAAAAATTAAGTAACAATAGAAAAAAAGTAAGAATAAAGGAACAAACAAACAACAAAAATGATGAAAGTAAAATAAAAACAAACTAATTAATAAATTAAAGCAATAAAGAACAGAAGGGATAATTAATAAATGAAGGAAGAAAGGAAATATGAAAGGTTAAAAAATAACCCAGAAAGAAAGCCAACAAGCAACATCAAACAAACTGAGGAAAGAAAGGAAGGAAAGATAGAAGGAGCGAGGGTGAGAAGAAAGGAAATACAAAAGGATTTAGAAAAAACAAGAAAGGACAAACAAAGGAAGGATGAACAAATGGAAAAAGTGAGATTAAAACAAGCGATAAACCAAACAAGCAAGAACACAAAAACAAACTGATGGAAGGAAGAACAAAAGAAAAAAGTGAGAATAAAGCAAGAGATAAAGCAAACAAGGATAAACAAACATTGAAGAAACAACAAAAGACTGAAAAAAGGTTTATGTAATGTAAGGAAGAAAGGACAAACTACAACAAAAGAAAGAAATAACTAAATAAAAGAAAGAAAGAACACAGTGTCCTTCTCATCCTGCTGTATCACACATGTATTAATAAAGAAACATCCAAACGAGCCTCTTTTGCTCATTACATTACATCAAACTGGACAAAATGAGACTTTGAAGGAAAGCTTGATCGCATGTGTGTTTGTGATAAGCGTTTTTCCTCGTTTCCTCGCAGCACTTCACAGGGGGATTCCTGGGAATGCTTGAGTACTTTGTGTCCTTTTATAGTCTCAAAGTTTTTAATGCAAAAGATCAAATTACCCTCTCGTCCAGGGACGAACCACGTTCAGGGACCGACTAGCTTCAGTGGCTCCGTTCCCAACACTCCCTCGACAACTTGTAAACAAAAAACATCTGCTACGTTATTTAAATGGGCCAAAACCGAAGACAAGGACAGAATCCAAATGCTGACTGAGGTCAACAGGACAACTTTACACCCAGAAAACACGTCTATAGGCATTCCCAAACACGTACTCTTTCATGCCACAGCTATCCCATAGTGCTTTTCTCCACAGGACCAGACTATATTTGGCCAGCAGTGGCCGGTGGGAGAAAGACAGGTGTGACAGCCAACACACAGTGACTCACGTCTTCAGCCCGCTGTGGCTAATGGAAGCAAGACAGAAATACAGTCGATGGCTACGACAAACAATCAGATGAAAGGCCAGAGTTAAAGGTGCTACTAAGCCATAAAAACACCATAATATGTTTGCAGATATTTAAGAAACATGCTGAGTTGACATACTTGTTTATCTAAAAAACAATGCTACAGTCAATTATTCTCCTTTGAAAATGTGTGTTCCGGGCCGGAATGTCGATCTTTGTTTTGGTTTGTGAAACCCGCCCACTGCCAGTTTACACAATTGTATTTCGGCACCCGGGTTGCCAGTTGGCGGAAAACACAGAGTATTTCATTTCATTCACTGTCAAGTGCGCTCATTCCTGTTTGTGTCCTCAATCTGGCAACCTGTGTGTGCGTCAAGTTTGAGGAGGAGGGGCCGGGTGAAAAAAACCCTCTCCAATATTTTGAATTTGGACTGCAATACCTAGTTCAACCACTCGGTGTCAATCCTACATACAGCACCTTTAATAAAACAAAACCTGGTGAGATCAAAATCATCTGGAAGACACATTGGATACTATAACAGAATAATTATTTTGTTAATGATGCGGAAGCTGACAATATCAAGTCATTCAATATTAAAAAAAATAACAATTAATGCTGAATGAATCAGTGATTCAATGATTCTATAACTTGAGTGAATCCTGAGTGAATCAATCATTTGAACGAATCGGTTGAACAAATGACTCAACCACTCGCTCATTGAGACAGCGACTTGTTTCTAATGGCAGTTTTAGTTTCTTATTCACTCATATTCATATTTTATTATTTTAAGACAAGAGAAAAAGATAGAAACACTGAAACAAAACAAACTAGCAAGAAACAATAAAAAAAAAAAAAAAAAAATCAGGCTACATACGTAAAAACGCTGCTTTATATGTAGCTGTGCCACTTCTGCGGTGCATTATCTTTAATTTGACATTAAAGATAATGCATACATAAAATAAAGGAAGAAAAATGCCCTAAAATAAAAAATGCTTCTGGAAATAAATTTAAGGAGGCAAATATCGGCCCGTCACTGCTGCCAACTAACCACTGGACAGAATATGAAAAGCTTTGGGAGACAGCTGTCCACAACAGACCTAAACCAGCCAAATACCAGCACAAAAAACACACTCTGCAAAATACTCTCTACTTATTATCAATAAAATCCTGGAAAAACGTTCCTTTGGCTAACTGGACGTGAACGCACCCTTCACCTGTTGAGGATGAAGAGAAAGTGGCTGGTCTGATGGGTTTGCATGTGTTTTAATTGACGTGCTGATGCTGCAGAGGGAAGCAGGTGTTGTTTTAATGATGAGGGCATCTTTTGGCCAGCTCTGTGCTTTAATTCACCCATCTGCATTCTCTGCTCATTCTCTCTTTCGGCGCTTCGTGAGACATACCAATGAGTCAAGCTCTGTGCAGCTGTCAGAGCTAACCCTCTGAGAGAGAGAGAGAGAGAGAGAGAGAGAGAGAGAGAGATACCAAGAAAGACAGACAGAGAGAGATAGAGACAAAGAGAGAGGGTTGGGGTGGAGTCACAATATTGCCGACTATAAGAAATCATCGGGAAAGAGGTCCAAATGAAGCTGAACAGCTACAGTATAGGAGAAACGACATGTGATAAAAGATCATCAGCCAATGTAAATCTGAGTTTTCATTGTAAACAGTAATCTTGACAAACGTTATACCATTTACAGTAACTGCTGCAGCACTGTGGTGGGTAGCTCCACCCACAATGAAATATCATTGGTCCAAAATCATCCTCCATGTAACAGTACTGTATATCAAATGTCTTTTGATTGGGTGTGATTACATGCGCAATGTGGAAACATTATAAGGATGCAATGATATTTACCATTAAAATTCTATACTGTTTCTTTACTAAAGTAAAGAGAAAAGAGAATAAAGACAAGAAAACAAGAAAAAGCAAAAAAGAATGAACATTTTTAAGAATCAAGCAATCAAGCAACAAAGAACAAAATCTAGAAAGGAGGAAGAACAAATAGACTTACTAATAAATAAATAAATCATTACTATTATTCAATGTGGGCCAATATCAATTAAAGTAAATATCATATAGAATAATAATAATAATTATTATTATTATTATCATCCAATATAGGTCAATATCAATTAAAATATATATAAAATAAATAAAATTTATTATTATTGTTGTTGTTAAATGAAAAAGCAAACAACAAGAAAAAACAAAAGCATGAAAATAAGACCAAACAGAAAGAAAAACATTCCAGCAGACATTAGCAAAACTGTCTTCCACGGTCAGTTTTCAACTACTGTCACAGTGTTTACCCTTGTGTACTTGCATAAAGTATGTGTCTGGCCTTTGACTACACTAAAACTGAATTTCTACTGGCTTATTTAAGTGCACAAAATGTAATATTTCCAGGCCAATATGCTCATGTCAAAAAGGTTTCCCTCAATGCCACTTCAAACCACCTTAAAAATCAACTTAGGCTGAAAACATTTTGCACCTCACTGTAATGTTCAACATTCACCCCATGCTAATACCACACCTCTATTCAGATCCTGCCAGTTTTTTGCCCTGAAGAGAATTTCATGAAGACACAAAATTAGCACTTTCTCAATTATTGCTACACTAATGCAATCAACAGAACGCGAAATAAACCTAAAACTCAATTTAGCTCGCAGCGTCAGCTAATTTAATAGAGCTTCCGTTCGTGCCAGCCGGCTCTGCACTGTCTGTGACCACCAGGATGCGTCATGTATCTAGAGCTAGACGGCATCAGGGATCCACAACTGTCTTCATCATAAGCTAATAGCATGTTGCAGCTTGAGTCTGAATGGGGGTAATCAAACTCTGGTTATCAGGGGGTATAATGGCAGCAAGGGGTGGCGTTTGTCAGTTAATGCACCGCTTGGCCAAAGCCACAGACGCTCAGAAGATAATGGCAGGCCATGGAGCTTACAGATGTCAGTGGATGATGTTCTCCTCCCACACTCCACCATCAGAGGTAATTCAGAACAACTGAATAAAGCACTGACTCAATAAAGGGATCTGAGGTGGTTCCTGTAAAAAGCTCAAATCAGGAAAATTCAGAAGATGCCATTACTGTATATCTTAATGAAAACAAACAACTAGATAACAACTAGATATATATAATTAATGGCAAAAGTATTAATACAAAATACATTCTGCATTAATTTGCATTTACAAATGCTTTCAATACATGCAAAAATACAGTAAAATTATGCAAAATTCCTTTTGCTTTAATGCATTGGTTTTTTATGTATTATTTTAATAAGTGCAAGAACAGCAAAAAACTTTTGCCTTACACTAAGTTGTGCATTATTTTAATATAAAATACATTTTATGTTCAAATGTATAGTAAAATATTTCAAAAGTGCATTATGCTTACATTTTGCAGTATTTTACATTTAAAATGTATGATTTTATTACGTGCAAAATACAGTAAATAGTGCTGCATTATTTTGCATTTAAAATATATTCTTTTAATAAGTGCAGAACTACAGTAAAATAATGTAAAATACTACATAATGCTTAATGCACATTTTTTGCATTATTTTATATTTAAAATTTATTCTTTAATATAAATGTAAAATACAATAAATTTCACATTTAAAAAAAGGTGCTGCCTTGTGCAGAAAATAAAAAAATGCAATATACAATGAAATACAATAAAACACAACACAAAGTTTTGCGGTCAGGCAAGAAATATTATGGCAGGTATTTGTTCTTATTTCACTTGACATGGGTGCTTAAAAGTTTATTTTGGACCCTGTTAATAGCACAAGATATAATACTGACACTAAATAAAAAAAAAAAAACTTTCTTTCTGTGCACTTTTTGCACTGTATAAAAGTTTTCAAACTTTTCTCTCCATTTTTCCATCAAATGAATGGTTTTAAAAATATTGCTACATTTACATATGCATTTGTGTCATTGAACCGTTAAATAAATTCTGTAATGAAATTTGACTTTCAATATGTAACACTCTCTGCACATCTATAACTGGTGTATTGTAAATCTGTTATTGAGTGCGCATGAAGTGAAATCAGGGCTGAATGACTTCAATCATCATGATGAAATGACTTTGCATATTATTTATTCAACAATACTGTCACTGACATATATATGAATAATATGAATATGAATAAGAAAGGCCTAAATTGGCAGCTTGTTTTCACAGGATCTTATTAGCATACTAATTTCGTAATGGAGAAACTGGTGTCAAATGGGTGCCATAGCTAATTCGATTATGTAAATTAAGTTGCGTATAAAGATAGAACGTTTTTATTGAACAGCCCAGTTCTAATGATACCTGGAGTGAGATGCAGGCATATTAGTGTTATGATCATATATGCTTACAGATCTATTTCCTGACCATGAGTTGTACATGCCACTGCATTATTAACTTAAACTATTAAAAATCAATTTCTGCAATTTAAATAAAGCGGAAGTAAAATAAAACAAAACATTGATATTAGACGAAAAACTAAGTAACTTTAAATAAATAATAATAAACGGAGCAATTCCAAGAGGGTCCTCGCAACGTCGGTGCTCGGGCACTAATTATTTTTTTTTATTTTTTTTTAAGATTTATTTTTGCCATTTTTTGCATTTGTAATGATAGGACAGTTAGTTGACAGGAAGCAAAGTGTGAGAGTGAGAGGGGACGGGGTCTGGAAAGGTCCACAAGCCAGGACTCGAACTCGGGACGCCCGAGGTGCAACAGCGTTATATGTCGGTGCACTGCCCACGAAGCTATCAGTGCCGACTAAATAAATAATTCTAAGGATGTTAGTTTGTCAAGCTTGGTTTATTGTTCATCCATTTTCCTTTAGTTTCTGAGAGCTGGAGAGCATGCACACACACAAACACTCACAATCAGATAGCATACAAATACAAACCTTCATCTACACACTCCTGTTTCAATCTTGGAAAACATGAACATTCAAAACTTCTTGCAGCCCAATCCTGACAAACAGGACATTGAGCACAGAGACAGAAAAATAACTACAACATCTGCTATATTCCTTACAGGGGGCACTGTCTCAAAGCCATGACTTTCCCACAACCTTTCCAGTTGTTTGCAAGTACAGAATAAGGATTTAAAAAAATGAATAGGTTTTCAATCTAAAACACTCTAAGATGGTTTGTTGGTCTTAGGTAGCCACTAAGCTACTTAGGCCGGTCTACTTTGCATATTTTAGAGAGATGTTGGGCATTAATTCGGTCTGACTAAGTCACCAGCTGGTTGACTAACTTAACCAGATAGGCTAAACTTAGCTTGAACAGGCTGAGAAACCAAATAAACCAGGTTAACACCAGTTTTATCCGGCTGGGAAACCAACTAAACCAGGTAAACAACGCTCTGACTATTCTGGGAAACCAACTAAAAGTAAACAGCAGCCTGAACGGTTTGGGAAACTAACTAAACCAGGTAAATACCAGAATGACCAGGATGGGTAACCAACTAAACCAGGTTAACACCAGCCTTAACAGGTTGGGAGACCAATTAAACCAGGTAAATACCAGCTTGATCAGTCTGGGAGACCAACTAAACCAGGTAAATCCATACTTGACCAAGTTTAAACCAGCTAAGACCACTTTAAGCTGGACTAAGATGTTTTTTCAGCAGGGATATGATTCCAGAAGGTTATGGCAGTCCTGTCGAGGTAATTATGATCCCTTTAAATCCCTTTATATAATCTTCCCTCCCTATTATTAGGCTAAATCACCTCGTAACCTTCATTTCTGTACCACATTACAACCTCGGCCTCGATCACGTTTCTTAGAAATTGGCTACAATCAGATCAGCCCCCCCACCACCTCATTCTCACACTGTCATACCGTATCTGCCTATAAATAGAGACAGGTAAAGCCAGACCTCATTAATTCAATCACCAGGCGCAGGGACTACCCGCACACTTCTCTGAGGGTGGAAAGTCACGAGTCTGGCACAAGCACCATTCCTCATTACCAACCTCCACAGCGTACCGGCTAAAATTAAACAATCACACGCACCAGGAGTCTCCACGCCACCGACCCAGCAGAGAAAGAAGTCGATGGCACTTGTTCAGCACAGGTACAACCAATACTACATCAAACGATTAAATACAAGTCTGTTTTGGACCCGTTTCCTTTCAAACCACAAGAGCTAATTAGAGCAAGCTAGTTTGAAAGGTAATGTGCTATTGACATTCACTGAACACTGATTCACTGACATTGGCTTTTTCGAGACAGCTTGAGCCGACAACATCAAAACTCATTTGTTTGGAGTAAAAATGAACCCGGAGGGGCTGCAAGTTGTTCAAGATGCTGAGGTGATAAGTGAGAAACATGCCGGCACAACAAATTGCCCTTTGATGATGGAGACGGAGAGATTGGAGAAGGAAAACAATGATCCATCAGCTTCGTGAGATAAAGCGAGCACATGAAGGTATGAGCGTCGCATGTGTAAGTTTAGTCTGTGTTTGAGCCACACTTTGGCAGTAAACGCGGGGGATGTTCGGCTAAATCCCAAACATAAGCTCTACCTACGTACAACACATCAGCCGCTTAACAGAAGAGATCATCTATTTATGCCACAAAACTACATACAGAGCAAAACTATAATGACACACAACTGTACTGTACAAAAGCACTCACTATTAATGTGTGAAAACAGTCATACTGGTAAATATGGTATTAATGGAGATTTTACAGTGGTGCCTAACCATGCAAAACTTACCGTCACAATGTTAGGGTGTTTATATGGTTGACAGGGTAGTTGTACACAGTTGCTAAAGTGTTCGGAATGGTACGAAATATGCTACAAGTGAATTAACCAATATATATCCAAAACAGCCAAAAAAGATATATAATAGAATACACATGAAATAAAGTTCAATGTAAATTTAAATAATATTAATCACAACAATACTACTATTACAACTAATGATAATAATAAATTCAATACTGGCTAATACAGATTAAAAATAAAATAAAATTAAATTAAATATAAAATACAATTAAAATTAATTAAATTGAATGCTAATAAATAAAATTGTAAATAAAAATATTAAACAGTTAAAATAAAGTAAAAATATAAAATAAATATAATAGTATATAATTTAAAATAATTCAACAACATAATAAATAATTAAATAAATAAATCCAAAAATGGCAAATACCTATTGAAAAATCAAACAATATAAAGAATATTATTATAATTTAAATAAATAAACAAATAAATCCACCACTACAATACAAAAATTTTTTATAAATATATAATACAATATAATTTAAGTAAATAAACAAATAAATAAATCATTATATAATAATAAAAAAATTGAATTGAAGGGGGCTCTTATGGGATTCATGAAAAAACTGAGGAGCTAACATTTACTGATAATCAAACATGCGGTGTAAAATGTTAATATTTCATCTTTAATTTCAAGTCCTCTGAGTAATGGTACATAATAATTGAGCAATAGTGCATAACAATGGCATAATAATTATGCAAATGATGGTACAAATCTGAGGATCTGAAGGTCAGAAAAACACAATGTTCTACACTTTCACAGAAATGATCAGTACCTTGACTGGGCATTGTTACGAGTAAACAGTAATAATGGATTCTGCCTGAAATTCTGACCCACAGGAGCTGAGAGAGTTCAGCAGCGCTGTACAAATTTCCCCTGGAACCTTTACAAATTAAGACAAGCCTTAGAATGACAGATATTTCCCTGAGGAAAGAGGGTAAGCCTGCCTCCGTTCCTGCATGGACCGTTGTTACTGTCGAGAGCTGGAACACATTCTACCTCTGAGTCGAGGTTTAAAAATATGACTATATAATATAGCATATCTCAAAAATTCGATTTGGCCAAGGTAAAGAGTTCTCCGGAACATAGAATCTGTAATCATCAGTTTGCAGGAATTGAGTTTGAAGCCTCCAGAAAGAAAAACACTTCAGCTGAAAATTGAGTTCTTAATAAAATTAGATCTCTCTAAAGTACACTAAAGCTGGATATGATGAATGTGCTCTTTTGTGTACATGCATCTTCTGTTGCTTACTGGTTCATGAAGCATGTGTATTTTCTTCACCGTGATATTGCATATAACTTTGATTTAAACAAACGCCTAACCAAACTTCAGAGTGCAACTCTTTACAATTTAAACACCTTGCACCAACCATTTAGCAACCCAGCAAATTTGTGCATGTGCAAGCATCCCATTTTCTTCTAAAATCGTGTTTGTATTGACAGTACATTAATTAATTTACAGCGGATTTCTGTAAAAGGATGTGTTCGCTTATAATCACATGCATTTACATATTAGATTGCACAATGACTTGACATATTTTGACTCAAATCCGCTAAAAGCCGCTTCTGCATGGTGTGTTTTCGCTCAACGAGGGGCAAGTTCATGCTGCGCTCTCATTTAGGCATTCGCAATGAAAGCATTTTATCTGATTCTGTGGTGCTGGCATCAAATTTGTTGATTTTCTCTTGAATCTCTGTGCAGACATCACACATTTTACATAAAAAGATTGCATTTGACTTATTGTGTGAACAAGCAGCAGAAAATGTTGTGATCCTCATCATAATACTAGCTTCAAACAACTTTTCTTTAGCGATATTGATTCTGTTGTTTGCAGCCAGTAACATATGGTAGTCTTCAAACTGCAAGGTTTGCTTTGCTCACATCCCCAAAATAAGATCTCAAAGTTGTCAAAAAAAGACAAAGATAATTAATTGTAATAATGCACTAAAATACTAAATAAATAAGCACTTTCTTTATTCCTTTGGTCATTTTTCCTCACAAACAAGCACAAAGCATTGACTACAAACACCTTGTCAGAGTTTATTACTACAGCATCAGAAGATTTCTGTTTTGCCTGTGGATGTGTGTGTGTGTGTGTGTTGTTACGTTACGTAAGCACAACAGCATGGAGGATGCCCTGCCAACCCAACAGGCTCCTGCCATTCAACAACACACGCAGAAAGTCTGAGAAAGTATAACTAGTGATTTTGTGATTCTTACCAAGGCAAGCATCACTATTATTGCTCATTCTTCAGATTAGGCATTTGAATGAACCACTAACAATAAGCATTAAACTTTATAGTGCAACTTTTTTACTACATATGTGAATGCTGTCGCAAACATTTCTTAGTGGAGGTGTGCTATTAGTTTATTAAGCAATCAGACTAGGAGGTGTTCGTCTAGCAGATCAAAATCCCACACATTTACATTCAAGGAGGGATCTAGAGACTAGAGTGCCATAAACTGGTAAGCAACAACCTAGTTACTGCTTAAAATACCCTAGCAACCGGTTGCAATTCACTGCAAACTCCTTAGCGACCAGGCTGGTATAATAACGGTTACTTACTGATATTAGCTTTTTCTATTAAAAACATGCTTTTGGGAATATTAAATAAAATCGATAAATAAATAGATATTTTTAAACTTTGGGATTTTTTATTCATTTATTTGATTTTGTTTACATACATGCAGACATAGACATGAATATTTACGTTTAAATATTAAAAATACATAAAACAATAAACAAACTTTTTTTAATTTGGGATATTTCTTAAATGTTATTATTATTGTTGTTATTTACATATACTTAAATATTTACACACACACACACACACACACACAAACACACACAAAATCTATCAATAAATCAATATTTAAAAACTGGGATTTTTTTAAGCATTTATTTATTTATTGTTGTTTACATACATTCAGGCATAGACAAACATTTATGTTTATAAAATACAAAATGCATGAAACAATAAATAAATATTTTTTACATTTGGGATATTTTTACATTTTATATGTATTATTATTATTGTTGTTACATACATAGACATATTTCTACACACACACACACACACACACATATATATATATATATAAATATATCAATCAATAAATATATATATTTTTTTAATTCTGGGGTGGTTTTTACATTGTATATTTTATTATTTTCAGTAGAAGTAGTATTACACACACACACTTTAGAGTAAAAACTATAAAACAGTATAGAAATATTAGAATATTTGAAAATAAAAAAATAGTATATCTATAATAATATATATCTAATAATATCTGATATTATTGTGTTATATTACTATTTATAATACATTAATATTATATATGCCATTTTTTCTCCCATCACATTGGTACAGAAAAGATCTCTACAGAAAACATAAAAATCTAGTTTGAACTTGTTTTAAAATTTCATTTCCACAGAGTGATTGGTCATCACACTTATCTACGCCCACAGTTCCTTGCACTTGAAACAAACGTCCAACACATGCATCTCTTAGACTAATAGCACAGCGATTGTAAAGGGTCTCCTTTAAAAGCCTCAAAGACGCTTTTGTTGCTCATTCACATTGTAACAAAACACGAAGACCATGCAATGTGTCCTCACCAGACAAAAATCTCCACTTTTATCCAACTCCATTTGTTGCGTGACATCTCAGTCTTGACAGATGGGGAGGAGTTTACGAGTCGCTCGTAAAACAAAGAGGACATTTGTTGACAACAGCAGCTCGAACGCCCTGACAAAGCTCGCTGGATTACACTCCGGCCCTCGGACTCAAGACACACTGGGAAACATGGCTTGAAAGGCTCAGTCGGGGTTTGTTAAAGGGGAAGCTGGGACGTCTTTGGTTCAGAAGTGGATTAGATCCATTACTCTGACGGCTATTCGAACCCCTATACTTTATAAAACAGCAGGGAAGAGCGTACCTGTATTTTCAAGATATCTGAAGCCAAAGCAGCCAAATTCAAAGTGAAGTAGATTGTCTCGGTCTGTCACTCAGGCTAAGCTTGTGGCAACTAAATCTCAGGGTTGTTTCTGCAGTTAAGAAGACAAGTGAACTTATTTTCACACTCTGTCTTGATTTGCTGTCCAATATCTTTTATAATCCGAGACTAGGCTTAATCCATCTCTGACAACCCGGCTCCTCAATCACCCTAAATCACTACTGATGTGTGGAGGAGGAATCCAGAACACCTTGTACAGCTTGAGTCCTAATACCATCCTGCATCCAACCACTCTAAACACTGAACCTTAAAAGAAGAGTTCACACAAACATTCAAATTCTGTCCTCATTTAACTCCCTAGAACACAGAAGAAGATACTGAGCTCAGTGTTCAAGCTGCTCCTTCCTGTACAATGGAAGTAAATGAGGACTGGGGCTGCAAAGTTTCAAAAAAACAAAAAGTACCATAAATATAATCATAAAAGGTCAAATCTTTTATACTGTACATTCAAAATCTTCTGAAACAATAATATCATATCTTTGCCAGAATTTAAATTATATTTCAGTATAATCTTTCCTTAAGGGACAGTGTTGACCTTGACATTCACTTTCATTTATAGAAAACAGTAGTCTGGATATCATGGATGGTTTTCTTTTTTGGTCCACAAAATAAAGGCAAGTTGATGACAATTTTCATTTTGGGTACACTATTTAAAAAAATTCTATACATTTTTCAGGTTCTATTAACACCATCTGTGGCATAAAGACATTGCTACAGAAGATAATTCTGATTTATCCTTCAGTTAAAAAAATACCTTGGTTGCAGTAAAGCACATGCAGTATGATTGAAGTATACTAAATTATATTTGAAAAATATTATAAATATTAAAAGTATGTTTGAAAGTAGCTAGAACAAACAAAAAGCTGCTCTATTCTATAAAATGGAAGTAAATGGGGAATGTAATCGGCAAGATTCAAAGAGAACAAAAAAGTATCATAAATGTAGTGTAGAACCTTAAATGTCAAATCTAGAAATTTTTTGATAAAGTAGAAGTGTTTTGATGAAGTAGGGGTGTGTTTTAAAAGTAATTATGGTTATGTTTAATTTTTGGTTGTAATAATAATTTTGGGGTGCACTATTCCTTGAAATTAATTTTCCAGGCCCAATACAAGTTAAACTGTTAATGGCATTTGTGGCATAAAGTCAATTATTATTATTTATTTTTTTTTAGTTTAAAAAAAAAAAAGTAAGTATACACATAAATGAATCTGACAAATATGGCAAATTTTAAAAAGTATGCTTTAAGGTAGTCTGAAACATTAAGACTAGTGTGACAGCAGATGCTTACTGACCTTGACCTTGTCATAACCATGCTGGTAAAGCCGATAATCCTAGTAACTTCACAGGATATGAGGCAGAATACCAAAAAGGGGCCTTTTACTTGGAGAAAATTGACAGGAATCACATTGGTTATGCTTAACAAAAAGTTGCATCCACCTAGACAAGTCCAACTTCAAAAATGACACTTTTTTTAACAAATATACAACTCAAATAACACATTCAAGAAATTCAATAAATAAATACTTTTTTTTTTTTTTTTTTTTTAAATTTGGTATTATTATTATTATTATTATTACTATTATTATTACTATTAATAGTACATACATCAAATTATTTACATTTATATATGAAAAAAATAAATCAATAAATATTTAAAGATTTTTTTTAATTGTATATTTTATTTATTATTATTATTATTATTATTTGCATGCACATACATACATAGACTTCTATATTTACATTTGTATATAAAACAATAAATCAATTAATAAATAAAAAATAAAATAAAAAAACAATAACAGTTGTGTTATACACATTTAAGTAAGAAATTCAATAAATACATTTTGGGGATTTTTTTTTTTTAATTTTTAATATTTTTAAAAATCTTTTTAATTATGTATTTTATTATCATTATCATTTACACATACATATCTCAACTTATTTACATGTATATATAAATTTTTTATTTGGGTATTTTTTAATTGTATATTTTATTTATTATTATTATTATGATGATTTGCATACACATGTAGACTTCTATATTTACACACACACACCTATATATATTTTCTAAGACAATAAATGAATAAATAATAAAATTTTTAAACAATAACACACAGTTGTGTCATACAGCTCAAACGCACATTTTAGTAAGAAATGATGCAAATGCAAAATTACAAGATCCACATTCCTGCTTTTGAACCCTTTTCAATTTCACTGTAAGTACGAGTCTAAGGTAATTATTCCAGTGGAAAATCGACTTTATGGTACAAATGCTGCCAATTGAGTTTAACTCGTATTGAACCTGAAGCATTCATTTAAAGTAAGTGATGGCCGAGGATCCAAGCATTTGGTTTTAATCGAACAGCCTTGCCACGAGTTACAGAGGCAGGGGTCTTTATTCATCAGGTGAGGTGCAATTTTTCCAAGTGTGCCGCCAGCGTCCTGCTCTTGCTTGAAGAACAAGCATGCAACATCTTGTCACTGGGATCCTACTGGCCTTTGAACTCTGTGACAAACTGTGGCTGCAGCGAGTGAGCGCGTACATGCAAGAGAGAGAGAGAGAGAGAGAGAGAGAGAGAGAGAGAGAGAGAGTTTGAATGCGTGCATGCGTCTATGTGCCTGCCTCCTGCCCACACACTCCCTCTTCTCTTGTTCTGCAGCAGGCAGACTGTTGCCTTGGAAACACAACTTGCTCCTGTCTGTTGAAAGTGAGAAAAAAATGCAGCTTTATTTATTTATTTGTCTAATTTATTTTCCTCTTTTCTTTCTGAGGGACGAGCGTACGCTCCTCTCTCATCAGGAGGGAGATACTGAAATGACTTCAGATGTGACAAGATTAGAACACTACTGATTTTTTTTCTCTTTGCATTTTGCGAATCCAACAACTGAAGCTCCTATTCAAGACCTGCTCTTCATTTCCATCTAAACAGCATTACAGCTGACTGTACGAAAACAAAAATGTATAAATAAATAACAGAACCACAAAGCCAAAAATACACACAGAACATGCACAATCTATCTAGACATTAATTGGCTATTTCCATTAACATGCAACTCATTTTCATAAAGCTGAAGGGTGCAATTTCTGCACCACTAATGTCACCAGCCAGAACGGCAAAAACAACTTGATTACACAAGAATAATAGCAGCTGCTGTTTAAAGGTGGTCTCTAGGGTGTTGCTAGACTGTTGCTAATGTGTTCTTAATGGTTGCTATGGTGTTACTATGGTGTTCTGGGGTTTTATACGATTCTAGGTGGTTTCTAGCATGTTGCTAGACTGTTATAAATGTTCTTGACGGTTGCTATGGCATTACTAGACTACTGGCAGGGTGTTCTGGGGTGTTACAACTCAATATGATCTCTAGGGTTTTGCTAGGCTGTTGGTAGGGTGTTCTGGGGTTTAATGTGATTCTATGTAATCACTATGGTGTTGCTTGACTATCGGTAGGGTGTTCTGAAGCGTTATGCATTTCTAGTTGGTGTTGCTAAGCTGTTGCTAATGTGTTCTTGATGGTAGATATGGCTTTGCTAGGCTGTTGGTTGGGTGTTACACAATTCAATATGGTCTCTAGGGTGTTGCTAGCCTGTTGCTAATGTGTTCTTAATGGTTGCTATGTTATTTCTAGGCTGTTGGTATGGTGTTCTGGGGTGTTATACAATTCAATATTGTCTCTAGGGTCTTGCTAAACTATTGGCAGGGTGTTATGGGGCGTCATGCAATTCTAGGTGGTCTCTAGGATGCTGCTAAACTGTTGGTAGGGTGTTCTGGGGTGTTATGTGATTCTAGGTGGTCTCTAGGGTGTTGCTAGACTATCAGTAGGATGTTCTGGGGCCTTATGTGATTCTAAGAGGTCTCTAGGGTGTTGCTAAGCTGTTGGTAGTGTGTTCTGGGGTTTTATGTGGTCTCTAGGGTGTTGCTAGACTATCGGTAGGGTGTTCTGTGGTGTTATGTGATTCTAGGTAGTCTCTAGAGTGCTGCTAGGCTGTTGGTAGGGTGTTATGGGTTTTATGTGGTCTCTAGAGTGTTGCTAGACTGCTACAAATGTGTTCTTGATGGTTGTTATGGCATTACTAGGCTGTTGGTTGGGTGTTATACAATTCAATACGGTCTCTAGGGTGTTGCTAGGCTATCGGTAGGTTGTTCTGTGGCATTTTACAATTCTAGGCGGTCTCTAGGGTGTTGCTAGGCTATCGGTAGGGTGTTCTGCGGCGTTAAGCGATTCTAGGTGGTCTCTAGGGTGTTGCTAGGCTATCGGTAGGTTGGTTTGTGGCATTTTGCAATTCTAGGTGGTCTCTAGGGTGCTGCTAGACTATCGGTAGGGTGTTCTGCGGCGTTAAGTGATTCTAGGTGGTCTCTAGGGTGCTGCTAGACTATCGGTAGGGTGTTCTGCGCGCGTTAAGCGATTCTAGGTGGTCTCTAGGGTGTTGCTAGACTATCGGTAGGATGTTCTGGGGTGTTATTTGATTCTAGGTGGTCTCTAGGGTGTTGCTAGGCTGTTGGTAGGGTGTTCTGGCATTTTATGTGGTCTCTAGTGTGTTGCTAGACTGCTGCAAACGTGTTCTTAATGGTTGCTTTGGTATTACTAGGGTGAGGTTGGGTGTTCTGGGGTGTTATACAATTCTAGGTGGTCTCTAAGGTGTTGCTAATTGTGTTCTTGATAGTTTCTACAGTTCCGGGGTGGTTGCTATGGTGTTTTAGTTGCTCTCTAGGGCATTGTGAGACTAGGCTGTTTGTTGCTTGGGCATTGTTAGATGTTCTCTAGGATGTTCTTAGTGGTAAGGCAGTTGAGAGAGTGTTCTCACTGGTTGCTAGGATGTTGCCCATTCTCTCTGTTTCTATGGTTGTGACTCAATCAGTCATCTCCCTAGTGCACTGCAAAGGAAGTCTGCTGTTCCCAGGAGAAAGTATTTTAACACTGAATATATTACACGTTGTTAAAGCTGTCAGAAGTAAACTCACTCTATACTTACTCTAAAAATACAAATTTCTTGTTTCAAGCACAAAAGTAAGGAAAGACGGAACCCTGTTGTTCATTCAAGTTGCGTGCTGGTTACATAAAACAGACGGTGTAGTATTCAACCTCACACACAACAGCAACAGAAACAAACACACACACGGACATCACACATGCTCATTGTGCGTACGAGGGCTGTTCTCTCCCTTCTGTTAATTTGGTCCTTGTCCCGTTCCACCGGTAACGCTTGCACAACAGGGAGAAACGCCCACAGACCCATTCATACAGCCAGAGAGAGAGAAAGGTGGAAACTGCACTGCAAAAGTGCCTCGTGTAGCACAAACACCTCCAAATACTGTGTAGGTGGAGTGTTTACAGGTCCAAACTGACCACTAAAGAGAAACGTCCTCAGAAAACAGGCTGAATGAGATTCCAGTTTACAGACAGCTTGCTGTGATGCATCCAATGAATGAAATTATGGATAAAGTCTCTGGATCAGCTTTGGAAAGAGGGAAATTAATGAAGAACTTCATATGGATTGGATATTTGAAAACAGGATATTTTCACATCAATCGACTCCAAGGAAATTAGAATAACTGACAGTCCTTATGTAAATGTAATAACAGAAATTAAAAAAGCAATTATGAATGATCTACAATATATATTGGAACATCCAAGCTATAAACTGATTAGGCAAGCTATATAATGTAATGTAATAGCACATTTATAAATAAATAATACACAAATCTATTTTTATTATTTTTAAATTTTATTTTTTATATAATATAGTAACTTATATTTTTATATAATATATACACACACACACACACACAAATATATAGTTTATATTAGAAGTATATATACACACACATTTATTTTTATTTTTAAAAATATGTATATCTTAGTAATTAATGTAATAATAATAATAATTATAATAATATATTTAATAAATGTATAAATATAAAATATTATTAATTATATATATATATATATATATATATATATATATATATATATATATATATATATATATATATATATATATATATATATAAAATACAATTAATTTTAAGGGGATACGCCACCCCAAAATGAAAATTGTCATTAATCACTTACCTCCATGTCGTTCCAAACCCGTAAAAGCTTTGTTCATCTTCGGAACACAATTTAAGATATTTTGGATGGAAACCGGGAGGCTTGTGACTGTCCCATAGACTGCCAAGTAAAATACACTGTTATTTTTGTTTTAATTTGCGTACAAAAAGTATTCACGTCGCTTCATAACGTTACGGTTGAGCCACTGCTGGCAGATGGAGCATTCTGATGATGCTTTTCATACTTTTCTGGACCTTGACAGTGTATTTTACTTGGCAGTCTATGGCACAGTCACAAGCTTCCCTGTTTTCATCCAAAATATCTTAAATTGTGTTTTCCCGAAGACGAACAAAGCTTTTACGGGTTTGGAATGACATGGGGGTAAGTGATTAATGACAACATTTTCATTTTTATATTTATATAAATATTTATATATTTCATCTAATATAATAGCAATTTAATACTACTATTACTACTGCTAATAATAATAATGAAAGAAATTATATATATATTTTTGGGTGAACTGTTCCTTTAAGCATACAAGCATTCGTTCATCAGCTCCCACGAGGACTTTACACACACCTACATAGTAGAGAAAAACAAATATAAGCTACCCAGAATCCCAGCAAAACTCTCAAGTTGTGAATCCTAATAAAACGGGTTCAACACATAGATTATTGTACATCATGAGACTCAACATGTCAGCATGTGGTTGGAATAGAGTTACGAGTGTTTTCATGACAGTTGAACGTCTGAGGATGATCAAACCAGCAGTGAAGGGGGTCGGTGGGGAGCATTTGAACACACTCACAGATAATAAATATCAATAAAATGCAGGAACACACACACATTTCTCTTCACAGGGATTTCATCTGATCCAAAGCACACATACATTCCAAGATAACGTTCCCTTTACACTCCAGGAGGTTTGAAACAGCACCTCCAGGTATTTTCAGACAAACACATTCTCACGCACACACACACACACACACACATGCAAACATATGTGTATAACTGTCATTACAATCCCTCTTCGCACCACAAGATCTGCAACTGCACCTTTAGCCGTTTCTTAACAAGCACACGCACACTAACCCGGGAGTGTTTTGGGCTTTGTGACGCTCATTAGACAGCGAGGCTGCAGGTACATGGCACGTTCCCATTAAATCTGCCACAATACCTCACTGAGCACACAAGACAGTGGAAATGCGCCAGCTTTACCAGTTAACCAGACACAAACAAAACACAAATACAGCCAATTCACACCAAGCCCCAGATTTTTTTGCCAGCCTGTTTTCGCAAACACTTTTACAGAGAGGCTAGTTCAATTTTCTAAGCTAAAAACTGGGAGAATGGTGAAACCCTACATGTTTTGTGGCTTTTATTAACTTTAAGATCATCTACACTACTATTCAAAAGCTTGGGGTCAGTAAGACTTAAAAACAATAATTAATTATTTTATTCAACAAGGACACATTAAATTGATTAAAATGTACAATTTAAATGTTATTTATCAAAGGATCCTGAAAAAAAAATGTAGCAACATTTCCACAAAAATTTTAAGTAGCACAACTCTTTTCAAAATTGATGATAAAAAAAAATGTTTTTTGAGCAGCAAATCAGCATATTAGAATGATTTCTGAATACTGAAGTAATGATGCTGAAAATACAGCTTTGCATTACAGGAATTAATCACATTTTAAAATATATTTAAATGGATTTTTTTAAACATTTTTACTGATTTACTGTATTTTTGATCCAATAAATGCAGCCTTGGGTAACATAAGAGATATCTTATGTCTTATCTTCTTATAAATCAAAACTAGGGTTTTTCTATCGTTTTAAAAATTGTTTTCCCTATGAGGCCCAAAAGAAACTGGTTGAGAGTACTTTTTTAACAATAATTGACTATGGTGATCTTGTTTACATGCATGCAGCTTCCTCTGTACTAAGAAAATTGGACTCTGTCTATCATGCAGCGTTACGTTTTGTATGTGGTGCAGAATACCGTACGCATCATTGTATTTTGTATGAATCTTTATCATGGTTCTCTTGTATCATAGGAGAAATTTACACATGTATGTATTTATTGCAAAGGCACTCCTTGGTAAATTACCATCATACATTACAAAATTTTTTAACTTTTTATACTAATGGTTATGGTACCAGATCGCAGCTGCATCTTTGTTTAAAAGTCCCAAGAGTATTCACTGAATTTGGAAAGCATGCTTTTTCTTTTTATGCCCCTAGGGTTTGGAACAACCTACAAAATGTATTGAAATTAGAGTCTTTGCCATCTTTGAGCACTTTTAAATTTATTCTGTATTCTACATTTAAAGAGTCTTGTAAATGTTTTTCTTGAACTTCGATCTATTTTTTGATTTGTTGGATTGTTTGTGTTTTAATTATTTATGTGTCTGAAACTATATGTGTGCTGCCGTTTTTGACCAGGTCTCCCTGGAAGAAGAGATTATTATATCTCAATGGGATTTTTTTCCTGGCTAAATAAAGGATAAATAAAAAATAAAATCCTCACTTACCCAAAATATTTGAAGAGTAGTGTATATGCTAATCACCTCCTAAACGTTCACGACAACTTTTTGCCGACCTGCATATGAAATTTCCACCAGATAAAAACATTACAAATCTTGATGACTCATCCTGCACTACGCAGAATTTCAACCAATCAACTGATCTCTAGAGTGAAATGTCCCTCCCCAATACCACCTGCAACCAATTAAAAACGAAACCTTTATTTTATGGTCTTTATTTAAAAATCTTTTATTTTGAAAATAAAAAAATGGACAATTCTTTCCAATCTAACACCAAAATGTAATTATGTTACGATTTTGTAAGCATTAAGGAATTACAATAGGAAATACATCAACACAGAACGGAAAACTGCATGTTCATGAGGTTTTCAAATGCTCTTTTACTGTTATGGTTTTTAACCAATCTTTTACTGTTAATGTCTAAATATGATTAAAATCTGTCTTAAAACATTTAAAATAGTTCAAAGAAACCCACATGCTTCAGTATTTTCTGAATATCTTGGCTAGGAAACACTACGTTCAGAAAAAAAAAAAAAAAAAAAAAACAGGATTTGGCTCCGCCCACTTTGAAATCTCGTTGGTCAATTCTCCTGCTGTGTTATTTTTTCTATTTACAAATTACAGCAGATATTAGAGTGAGCAGATTAAACCACTCGATTGATTTCATTCATAATGCATGCTGTTAAAGCTCCGCTTGCTAAAAACATTCTGGTTTGTGAGTCTTAATACACCGGTTTCTTTTCCAGCACTCTTAAAATGTTCTGAATGTCCAGAACGGACAATATCTCTCTCAATTAGTTTCACCCTCTATACTGACAAGCCGGGCTCCGAGTGCATCCCCTTGAACTGGCACAGCTCCCGGTTCACGCGTCTAAATTCAGCGACTGGCATCCTCTCCAGATGGCGGTGGAGGGTGTGAAGAGGATTTTGTTGAGGGGAAGCAGGACAAGCCCCTCTTTGCATCCGGCCAGCTCAATCCAACCTTTCCTTGTAAACAGGTAGGAGATCTGCACGCCGGCTGCCCGAGCAGGATGTGGGCATGCAGGGCGACCCACGTCACTGCTCTATAGACCGCTTGGGTCACATTCATGAGGCTTTGGCTCCTAGCGTGTGAAAGCTGAATGAAAAGGCAGCAGAGAAGGACATTTGGGATGAATATGCCTCGAATAAATGTACTGAAGCTGCAATCTGCCGTTGACGCCACTAGCAGGCTACAAGCAGCGAAGCGGCTGGAAAACACTTTAGCTTCTTCCTTGAGGGACATTTCAGCAATAAGAGACTTTACATGACCCGCTCACTTGCTACTTGTAAAAAAGGTATTTTAATGCTTCGTTTAAAAAAAAAAAAATTCATTTGATTGTTCTGTTATTTATTCTGATTATTTAGCCCATTTTTGATGGAAGATTTTGGCTTAGAAAAGGCTTGACATGTTGCTTACAGCCAACTTGAAAAACAGCACCAATGCCAATAATGTTAACCGATACCCAAGTAGATATTTAGGCATTATTTCAGCCAATTCACTCAAATCTGGTATGGAATGCCAACTTTTCAATTTTATTGAATTAATTCAATTAATGCTGGACAAAATAATACAGGCCAACATTCTTGTTGAATATTCTGTTTCAGTCAGAACTATGACAACTATTGGCCACCGATATTTATCGGCTGATTTTTCCTCAATTTACAACCATCAGCATATCGGCTATAAGGAAAAAGGCAGATGTAACAAACCGATGGTTTATTAATGAACTGTGTGAAGACACTGAGCTGTATAATGTCTGTTGCACAATCCTAGCACTGCTGTCTGCACTTTAATGCTTATCAAATAAAAAAGACAATAGATCACACACTATTCTTGACTAAATAACTTTTGTAACTTTCATAAGTATAGCGGACCACATCTGAATGATGACCAAAACTTTACTGATGTTTTATTAAGTTTATTGCGTCCTATTTCACTCCAAAAAAATCACCAAAAATCAAAAAAAAAAAAAAAAAAAAAAAAAAAAATCACATTAAACTCTCTCTCTCAGTTGCATTATCATCAACATACAGCGAATTACACAAAACACTTATTACTACTACCAGTAAGCAAATATATTCAGATCTCATGCCTTTTCGGGGGGTGCTTAATAAACTGACAAACTTTAAATCCGAAGAACTGCATGCTTTCATTACCCATATAGCTCTGTAGACTAGAAAACCCATCAGAATAAGAGTCCCGCCTTAGTAAAGGAGATCTCATACATATATAAACTTACAAAAATTATTAAAATGTATACAAAAACAAATTAGAAGATTAATCATAATAAAGTCTGTTACAATAAATAAGGATTAATATGTATTTAATTTATACAGTGAAGTGTTATTTTACATTTGTTTACTTTATTTCTGTACCTGAAAAATGTAAAACCTATTATTTAACCCTTATTTAATACGTATCTTAGTTCTGTTGT